>NC_054059.1:59717298-59867485 GCF_017639655.2 Falco naumanni | reverse complement strand
TTCCCTGCCCACCATTTGTTGTAATAAATAATCTCAGTAAGATGTGCATCTGAAAGCTGTCATTTTTCTGTGTTCTCTGTCCTGTCTTTCACAGTGCAGGGGTCAGCTGTGACTTAGGTACATCTGCATTTATTTCTTTTCTCTCAGATTTTATTTGGTTTAGCCAAATGGAAAACCACGTTCCATCTGGTTTGTTGAGGCAGCTGCTCCCTTGTGATTGATGGCATTCAACCTTTGTGTTTGCATACCTGTGGCTGATGCCTCCCATCTCGCATGACATCAAAGGGAGGCAGCATTGATTGGCATCTTAATTCAAGGCTCGTGTTCTCCGTGCTTGGCTGGGCTGGGAGCACTGCACTTGCTGAATTTCCCTCCTGTTGCTGTGTGTGTGCCTAGCCGGTGACCCCAGCCACTTGCATCCTCCCACACAAGAAGGTTGCCTAATGTTGGGTGCGTTCTCCTGCTTTCATCTGCTGATGTCCGCAAGATAAGGCCTGGCGCATGACAGTTTGTTATTTTCACTAAGCCTTTAATGGTGTGTAACATGTTTCTTGGAGGTGGGCTCATGTAGGGGTAAAAACCTGAGGTCTGTTCAAAGATACAGGTCACACTGCAGTAACTGAGCTTGTCAAGACAAGTACAAATCAGGCTGTGCTGTGATATAAAACAAATTGTGCGTTACTTGTGCACCCAGAGGCTGAGGAGAGATTTCCAGGAAATGTTAGGGTCATCTTTTTATTTAAATTATAGTAATGCCTCAGGCACCAGCCATGACTGAAGTTTCATGCCAGAAATGATGCAAACATGCAGTGTGTTTGCTGTGAAAAAGTCTGGAAACTAAGCATCACAAAGAAGGTATGGAAGAAAGGAAATCCTACTCCTATGCTCACTTGCTATTCTAGGAACATAGGATTAGAAAGGACTGACCCAGTCACTAAGCTCAGTGCACCACAGCCATGGGCAACAAGATGTCCAGGTGTCCACAGACCATATACTTCAGAAAACTAAATCACTGTGGTTCAGTACACAACTTGTGTGCCTAAGCATCCTTAGTGTGAGACCCTAGATCCAGCAAAGAAATGTTGGTAACCTTGCCTAAAATATCAGGGAAGCAAAATCTCCCATCTAACATCCTGTCTACTGAATGGATCAGTAGCACCTCTCTCTTTTCTAGGCTGACTACCTAGAGGGCTATCTCTACTCATAGATGCTGCCATCTTTGGGTCAGGATGGTGGCTGGTGAGTGCAGAGCACCTCCAGCACCTCTCACCTCTGGGGTCTGCACACTCTTTAGCTTCTGGAGGTTTGATTCTCCAACAGAAGATACCAAGAGAATGACCATATTAAAAGGCTACGAGATTTTCTGTGTAAAAATACTGCTTATATCTTCAGGGCAAGTCAGACCAATATGAAATCAGAAGAGCAGTATTTCTGGGCCCTGAACATGCAGATAAAATAGGAAGATTCTGCTCTGTAGAATACATTTGATTTTTCCATCAGTGGTCTGATACAGCATATGCAAACAGTCCTGACAGAAAACTGTAGCTGAGACAGATAAACTGAAGCCATTTCAGGCTGTGAAGGCCAAATCCTCATAAATTCTGCTTAACTATGTCATTGAAACATGTACTGAACTCAATTTGGAGAGGAAATTTCAAACCTACATCACTCTGGGCATTTCCTACTGGCTGTCTGAAGCATCCCAGTTCCCAGCCCCAGCTGCTGAGGATCTCAGTGCAGAAGCTTAACTCCTTCCAGTAAGAGATGTGTCATATAACCACCTATAAAAGTGAGATATCTCAGCGTAATTAATTTTACTCCTGGAGCTGGGAGACTGCCTCATAGGTTTTGCTATACTGTTACAGTGCCCTAACTCCTTTATTAAATGTTTGCCTCTGTAAATAAATGGCTTTTAAACAGTACTTTTGGAAGAAACTGGAAATTTTGTAAGAGAATACTAGTCCACTCCTTTAATCACAGTGTCAGTTTTCCTTGAAAAAAATCCCAAAGTCTTGATCAAATTCAGACACACTTCATTTTTACATCCACAGAAGCTTTTTCAGCTCACTATTTAAAAAGGCAATTTAAAAGAATATTGTGCTTCCCTGCAAAAGATCTAAAATATATGTGTGATAAGCAGTTGCTAATACATCCAAACCCAAAGAGGTTTGGACAGCATTGTTGGTGTCTCATAATCTAGGATACTGAGTACAAAATTAGGAAATCTGTGGTCTTTGGATAAATATATGACCTTCCTAGTTTCTCTGCTGCTAGAGTCTTAGGGTTTGGATCTCACAGCATCAGGTTTTGGCTAAGGAATCGGTGAGGGCTGCCTAGTTGTATGTAGGAAGATTTTGGCCTAGATTTTGGTTTTTGTGTAATCTGTTTTTTTCGATTGAAACCTTCAGGGTGCAAAAATATGTGAGAAAGGAAGCCTCTCTACTCTTGGTCATATCTTCAATTCTGACCAGGACTACCATTGATTACAGGTTTTTTCTCTCTTCTGGTAGCTGTTGCAATTTATGAGAGAAATACAGATAGAGTAGGATGAATTGCAGGCAGAGAAAGCTCATGAAGCCGTACCTTGCTGGTGAGCCACCTTGAAGCTGACCACTGCAAAAATCAGAACTGCTCACTCTCCCAGGAGTGTGGGATCCTTCAGGGTTACTTGCAGAACAATGTTCACTTGCCCTTTTGGTGCCCTTGCTGGACTTCTGAGATAAATATTTCTGGTTTCCAAGACTTTGTTCATAAACATAAACTTCACTTTACATTTTGTAAAAATACAGAAAAAAAACCCCTATATTCCGAGAAACCACAGAGAAACCCAGAGGGCATGATACCAGAAGAAAAAACATAGCATCTCCACATGAATATTGGTCTTGGCAGTGCAATGCAGTATCACTGAACTTGTTAAAATGTCTAAAATTACTGCTCCATCAGTATTATTACCTGCAGGGGAGGGAGAAGTTCCTGGCATGGTTCAGAAAGACAAACTGTCAGAAGAATTGTAATGGATAAGGGTAGAAGTTTTAAAATTGGCATCATCTGATCCGTTTTGTCCCTTGTAAGTTAGGAGTGAAGTCCAAGCAAATCACATCATCTGCCTTCACATACAATGGAGGAAAATCAGGAATTCACAGATCGTGATTTATCCCATTTGTTCTAAACATGAATTACTCTTAGAAAGGGCTTGTTTCTATCTTCTGAGCCTACGTGGCTAAAGCAGCCTGCACAGCCAGTTTTTAATTAGGTTAAATCTGAAAAGATGAATTCTGCCCTGAGTGATCTTGGAGAGTTCATATTTCTTCATATCAGTGGCACTTAGCAATCAAACTAACTTCATAAATTAGGTTCAGTTGTACAGTAAGCAGTTTAGCACAGTGAAATGCACAGTCATTCATCTAGCTGTATAGTCATACTTATAAGAGGAATTATATCTTCCAGAGTAGTGATGCTAACATGGATTTCATGTTCCTTGATAGGTAACACATTAAGCATGAGCTCCTAACAGAGACAGCATCACTTAGAGAGTAAACGTCAGGTTTGGATGTATAAACAAATGTATACATTGAAAAAGTAGCAGATAATATTGTCTTTTGATAAGATATTACCAAGACCATTATTGCTATCTGTTTCCAGCTCTGTTAGCCTTTCTTCAAAAAGGATAAACAAAACCAAGAGAAGTATAGCAATGCTTGTATTACTGAGAAACAAATAGCATGCTGTAAGACTCAGAGTTCTTTTTTCAGTTGATCCAGAATACGATTAAAATATTACTTCCTCAGCTTCACTGAGAATCAAGGAGGAAGATTAAACAATGGGGGAAGGGCAAAATGAAACTCACTAACAGTACAACATTTTTGTCAGGTTAATTAGCCACGGCTTCTAGTGAGACAGCTTATTTGAGATGTGGCAGATTCCCCATTGCTGCTTTTCCTTAAGAGAGGGTTGATAGTGTGACAAAGATATTATGAAAGACACAGATCAGATAATTTTAAAAACTGGGGAGATTCTTTTCCATCCTGGCACAGTTATGCATTCACCTTTCCAGAAAAATAAGACTAACATCAAACGGGTCCTACAATTCTGAAAAGCTTTGGTAATTAAAGGCTTACTTCATCCCGCACTGCCCAAAGTCTTCTGACTTCTCTATGCTGAGCACTCAAATTCCAGCAGAAGCATCCTCATTGCAGATTTTTACTGTTTCTGAAATGTTCTACAGTGTCTCATGGCACTAAGAAATCCTGTTGTTCAGTTGTGCAGAAAGCAGGTGCCAAACAGCATTCCTCCCATCCTCATTCTGCACCATCACCTAAACCTCTGTCTTGAAAAGTGTGCGTATCTGGAGGAAGCGTCCTTTCCTGGGGGTTTAAAACATCTTGTTTTACATCAAAGAACCAATAATTGCATGCGTGTATGTATATACACACACACACACACATACGTATACGTATATGTGTGTGTATGTCTGTACAGATATTTGTTGTCCCTTACAGCAAGCAGAAGACAATAAGTGTTACTTTCAGCCCTTGCGTGTTCTCAGCTAACTAAGGCGATGGCACTGTGAGGCATATATAGTTTCATCATTGCAATCTATCCACAGTGACTTGGGGTAAATATTTAAAAGCAGAGAAAGGGAAAAGGGATTACTTCAGTTCTTAGGGTCCTTTCTCAGTCAGCTTTTCTGAGGTCTTTTTCAGCAAGATACATCTATCTTTGTTTTTCCTTTTGTAAAACTATGCCGACATTGATCATCTGAACTCATTTATCTAGCATACAATCATGTTTTGTACAATGTTTCTTAATAATTCTTTGCAGTTTAAAAAAAAATTATAGTTTTGCCTTTTTACCAAAGTCCATCACCTAAATGAAATGCTTTCTCCTAAATAAAGCACAAATCTGCCCATACCTTTGAACTAAACAAGGAGGGATTAAAGAGAAGACATTTGGAGAAAATGGATTCATTGTCAAGAGAAGGGGAAAAGAGAGAAGGGCAAAAGAAAAAGAGGAGATTGCTGTTTTAAATGTTGCTGGCCGGGTTCAATTCTCATGCATATCAATCAGAGTAATTTTTATGACTTTGAGATATGGACCACAGAAAACACTTCCCCAAAGGTTATAATATATTTTTCCTCCCTCATGGTAACAAGTTCCTTCCCAGTTTATATCTTAAATTAACTACACACACCCCCACAAAAGAAAAAAAAAAACCAACCAAAACCAAAAAGAGGTCCGCGAATGTCACCAATAGCCATCGGCTCTGCAGGGAAGGCTTGTGAGGCTGCCTGCATGCAGTGGACACCCTGGGCAGGCGCAAGGGCAGTGACCATGTAGCTCAGCTTCCCATGTGCTTCATCAGCTATTGTTATATAAACACAATTAGTTGACAAAATGATTTCTCCAGTAAAACAAGTAGGACATGCTGAGTGATTGGAGAGATATGAAAGGTGAAAAAGTGCCTTTTCTTACTTTTCTCCTGCTAATAGTAATTTCAGGTGCAAGATGGGGCTTTTTTACTCCTTTCCCTTATCTGACAAAAGGAAAGTTGCAGCTTTTTTTTTCTTTTTTTTTCTTGTCTTTTTTTTTTTTTTTTTTTCTCTGTGTAACAAATATTCTTCTCACCGTATGTCTGTTCCTTTATTATCAGCCAAGGACAGATAAGACAAACACATCACACTCACAGTGTTACTGCCACTCGCCTGGACTAGCTGTACATTTGAAGCACAATGCAGAGTTCCTTCTATTAGTCTGAACAAATGTCCATCCTGTCCTGAAGTAAAATCCTGAGCACTTACAAATGAGGAGATTAATTTGCTGGAGAACTCTTTGCAGCTTTGGGACATTAGCAAACATCGTGATTCATGTAGTTATATGTTGAAGAAACCATTAGACAAGGACCTCTCAGCCAAATTCTCCAACTGTGGAGAACTGATAGAAATCTTTGCTACCAAAGGATTGTCACAGACAAGAATGTAGTCTTTGATTTCTATAAAACCCTTCTGCTGAAAACACCTTTGAATTTACAGATATTCTTGGTCAGGAAAGCATAAGATGAGGATGGTAAAACTTATCTGAATTAAATAAGGATCTCCCAGTAGCTATGCCAGAAACTTTAACTTGTTTCCAAGGTTTTAGAAAGCTTAGGAACTTAAACATAGTTACTGTTATGATTCTTAGTGCTTCCTGTTTAAGGGCAAGACAAGAAGTGGAAATTGCTCAAAAATAGCTTCTTGGAAATTGTTTCCATACCAGACTGAGTGTGTTTTTACAATATTTCCAGCCCCATTTTCCATATCAACAAGTTCTCATAAATAGTACTTGAACAGTATGTTGCTGATTAGAATCACACCAAACTTGTAAACCTTAGATCCACCCACAAATGCAAAGTTAGTGTTGAATCTCAAAGTAATACTGCCAAGTTAAAAGCAAATGGTGAGTACACGTTCCTATAGGTATCAGGTTGGATGACAAAATTTCTTCAACCTAAGACTGTTACTCACTTAGTCCTAGCGTTAAACATACATGGTGATTTGTATTTTCTAAATGCTTGACTGGTTGCTACAGAATGCTTTCTCCTGAATAATGGTATTGTATTTCCAGAGAATTATGTTTTAAAATATTTGCTTTTCAATTACAATTTGTAATATCACCCTATTTCATAGACCTATAAAAGTGAGTGATGAGATTTATACAAAGCACTAGTAATAACTGGCAAGATAGTATGGGGAAGGTATATGCAGAGATATAGGAAATCAATTGTCATTCATGGTCTGGTTATATATTTCTATGGTCACAATCATCAGACAGATAATATGGCTCACACACAATCCGTCCAAACCTCATTACACCTCTGGGGATCAAACAAGACTCACTCAAAGATCTGCCCATCTCATAGTATTATTTTCTTCACAGGGACAAAATTTTCACAGTCTATTTTTAAAACATTTTTCTCGCTGTGCATCTCTTCAGGACACTAAAGCAAACTTAGTTCAAAGTAAATGGTAAAACAAAAATAAGTAGAAGGAAACACACTGCCAGCATGATTCTGATCACTGCTGTGTATATACAGTGACAACTAAGGTTAACCATGCACCAGCCTTGTGCTACAGCTTGCTGCCTGTGAAGATGCCCAATGCTTTAACGAATCTGACCAAGACCACCTTTATCACAGCTTCCTCTGTCCTCAAATGCTCTGCTTCTCTTTGTTCTTGCTCATTTTCTTGCCTCCCTCACCACAGCGAGATGGTTGAGGTTTGAGTTCCATGGCTGCTGTTTCACGGTATTTGTGGTAAAAACCAAGTCTGGCGGCTGTCTTGATGTTCAATCATCTTGTTTTCTTTTTCTTCAGAGAGCTGGGGGGATGGGGGTTGGGGGGTGGGAACCCCAACAAAACCTAAATGTCTGAAATGAAATCTTTTGGCAGGCTAACTTTATTCAGCATTTGTTTGTTCAGTTCTGATGCTCAACCAGGCATAATAATCACTACGGTGACTTTGGAGGATTAAAGTCTTAAGGCCCAGTGGATTAGTATGTTCAAACCTATATCTTTCAGCTGTCAGATAGAAGAAGGGTTGCTTCAGGAGCAGAAATTTTTTGTAAGTGCTTGCATGCAGAGAGCCCAATTTGTCAAAGTACTGAGCAGCACCCAAGAATTAACAAATTTATCTTCCAAGCTGACTGGAGAAGTGCAGAAGGATTATCTCCAGTTTACAGATGTGGAAGCAAAGCACAGATGGATTAAATGACTTGTTTCAGGTCATGTACAGGGCACTTCAGGCTGCAGGGGCACTTGCTGTTTTGAGGCAGGAGCAAAAGCAAGTGGTCCTATGAGCTTCTCTGCTGCTTTTTCCCAGGTGGGGAAAACACCTTCTTTGTGCCTTTGCCTACTGAAAATTTTGGGAAAGTCTTTGTGAACTCAGAGCCCCTGAGCTCTCCAGCAAAGTCTCTATTGTTGATGTTAGCTATTAAAACCAGCAAAGACATTGGCTCGATGCCCTGGATGTAAAGGAGTACATCCTGGCTGAGCGAGGTGAACTGGGCAATCCACCAAATGGTTTTGATTACTACTCTGGCCCATGAGTTTTCTTCAGCTAGACCTGTTAAGAGAAGAAATGTTATGTAATTGGTATAGACCAAAGCTGCAGGGAAAATTCTGTCAGAGGGGTCTGTTTCACCTCTTTTTTGTGTGATACATGCATCACACCAATTATTTTAATGTTGGGAATAAGGGAGCTGTGGTGACGTGCTGATTTAAAATGCCTTTTGTTCTTCCAACTGCTTTTATTATCAATGACTGTCAAAATTATCTCCTTCCCACTTTTGAGATTACTGACAGGACTGGTGATCATTCTGAAAGTGCCTTTGGAGTTCAGGCATCTGTTTTTCATGTTGTCATTGGCTTGCTGTTCTTGGAGGTGAGGTTATTCCCCAAAATATTTGGAAGATTTGGAATCTTCTTCTAGAGAAGTGTGGGATGCATACCAAATATACCTGTTGTACATAGTTGCAAACAGTTTATTTCAAATCTAAAATCTGTGAGGGGTTTCCAGGGAAATTTTACAAAAACATGTATTCAAAGTCCACCACAAATAAGATACTACATATTATGAAAAAAAAAAAATAAAGAAAAGGAAAAAAAAAAAAAAAAGAAAGAAAAAAGAAGGAAACTCTCGGTTTGGATATTTCACGACCTTTTTGTCACCAGAGGCTCCTGTGCAGACAGACATATACAACCCAGCTGACATTGTAGCACTTCCTCTCCCATCTTCCTGTAATACTGCCAAAAAGGAAACAAAATAATCTGAATTATCTGGAAGACAAAGGCCTTGGAAGTTCTCTCCACATTATTCAGTTAAATCTTACAAACACACTGGTAACACCTCAATAATGTTTTCCTCTTCCAAGAATGTCCTGGTAGCATCAGAAAAAGTCACAAATATTTCATTTCAGTTCCTATAAGTAATACAAACATAGATAAAAATATTCTTCATCATTTGAATCTGAGTGATGAGTCCAGCATCAGTTTTCCCCACTCCTTCGGTTCCTTTCTTCTAACTTCATCTGGCCTCACAAGTGTGAAGTCTTGTATCTGGATGTGTAGTTTTCCTCCTAAAACAAACTCAGGCCTACCTTTTCCTGACTACTACAACAGCAGAGTGAAGCAAAAAGCCATGATCTTTCCCTCTAGGGTTGTCTGTTCTCCTTTGGAAACATCACCAGTCTCTATAAGGAGTATGTAAAGCAGCCTGTCTTACATCAGGTAAGATACACCCAGGTAAAAGTATAAGCTTAGGCGGGTAATACTTTGGTCCTGTTTTCTGATATGTTAATCACAGGGAAAGTGAAAAACACACAACCCCATCCACACTTGTCTGGGTCAGAACAAATGGTTGCTGAGATTGCTTTTGAGGCTCCCGTTGAGAAGTCAGAGCTTAACTGGATGCATGTAGCGCTGCTGCACCACTTTTCCTGCACATGTGCAGGTAAAAGGCATTCATAAGAACGTGGAAGAAGATGGGCGATGGGAAAAATCTATTGTAATGATGTGTCAGCCAACATGGTGGAGATTTCCTGCATGGCTTAAAGAGCTTCCCAGAAATACAACACTGGATTGATTTAAAGGATATCCCTTTGTTTTGGTTAACCTGCCTCTCTGCCTCTTACATGAAGCTGCTTTTGGAAAGTGTTTGTAAAGTTTTTCACAGGAGTTGGAGGGACAATGAGGCTGTGCAGCAACTCACATGCCCAGGCTGCCTGCTTTTGGCCTTACAGATGCCCTCAGACTCAAATTTCCCTGCATGCATGCAGACAGTTATCCTGCATGGGGCACTCTGGATGCTACACTGACAGTCTTTTGTCTGTCTGTGAAGCAGTTGTGCAATAGGAAGGCAAGCAGATAACAGAGCCCCCATGCCTCTTTCTCCACTTGCTATCAGTTGCTGCCCAGGTGTAGCCACACTTTTATCCCACAAATTGCTGATGTCTTGGAGCAGTGCTGGTGAATGGGGTGTAGCTTTCAAAAACAACAGCAAATGCATCAGAGTTTCATTTCCCATCTCAATATAAATCTACAAGTATGGAAGGAACAATAGGAAGAAAGCAAGTTTCCTCCTCCCTCATGATGTTCATTCATCACAAAGATGACACCAGGAGGGTAGTCTGTTATATATTATATTTTATTTTGTGGTACTTAGACCATTTTTCAAATAGAAAAGCAATTCACATAGCCATTTATTCACATCTGGATATAACTTTTTGGTCTGACTAAAAATCACCTAAGCATCTTTATGCACTTGGGAATGATTCCAGAGCATATGTAAAAGGATGCTGCTTCATTTTGGTGTTTTTTCAAAAGACTTTGGAATACCATGCATTGTTTCCATTAGAAGACTGAAATCAATTTACCTCTGAATGTGCCCCCTTGGTGATACTGTACTTTTGCCAATATTAAAAATACGTCAGCATGTCTGGAACTTACTGGTGTGTTTCCCAGACAAATAGAAATACGTTTGTAAGAAAAAGAAGTGGCCGAAAACAATTGCATCCTCTTCGTTCTTTTGGAAAAACCTGTTGCTCCAAATAATTATATGTACATAGTATGCATAAAAAATGTCCTCCCTCTCTCCAGTTTTTAAATTTGTTTCAAGTTTTCATTGGAAATCACATGTGCAATGATGTTTCCTCAGCCTGCTGCAACAGTTTGGCAGGATATAAGGAGTAGGTGCAACTGTCAAGTGAATGACAAAATGCTGAATATTAAATAAAATACTTTTCCCAGGGTGAGATTCCAGGGTGAATTGCACCACATATCACTTAAGCATAAATTTTAATTCATGAGTTTTATCAGATTCTGGCTATGAGGCAGTGTTGTACTCACAATTCTTTCTGTCAATCCATAGAAATTAGATCAGCATACATAGGTCAGAATTTTGTTACTTACATAAGGAAGTAACAATATTTTGGTACTCACTAAAGGCCTGTGTGAAAAAGTGTATTTATAATACTATATTTTCAATTGTGTCTCATCACTTCAAAGAGTCTCCAGGCAGATTAAGACCAATGCCTAGGGATGGTAGAGAATAAAAAGGTAGATCTTTGTGCAGAGATTTCGTGGACTGCAGAAGCAGAAGGCTGAAGGGTAGGGTAGCATGAAACCAAAATATGCTTTTTTCCCTCTTTTTTTCTGCAGATCTTACCTGTCCCAGAACTGTAATTAATTTTTCAGCAGAAGAGAACATCATGTGGCAATGTAACTGTCCCGCTACTAAGAATGATGAGAACAAGTCCTTTTTCAAACCACCTGAAAGGAAATACAAACATAAACTCTTAACTATTTATAAAGAGCTCAGACACTCTAAAGATCTTTTCAGTAGTTTAGCAGCCTCCCTCAGGGAAAGGTTTCAGAACGTATCTCGGATCCAAGCTTTTCAGGTTGGACAGGAGTCTGCAGAGGAAGTTTGGTCTGGACATGCTTCTAGGATGATGAATTATTGAGTTAATCACTTTTGTCTCTCTTCATTTTTCACCTACAGACATCTATGTATCATGAGGGATCCCAATTGGGTGCAAGCAGGATTTATTAGCATAATTTGCCATGCTATGTAATTAAACAAACATTGTAGTTGTCTGGAATTAATGAAAGTAAGGGGAAATGGAGCCTAGCAAGTAGGCACATAGATTTTCACTGCTGCTGAACTGAAGTGTTAAAGAATGATAACTAGCAACAAAGAATTGAAGGGAACAAATTAAGAGATGCATCCCATTTCTGTAAAATTGTCTGAAATGTCATAACTTGTGAAAGCTGGGGGAAAAGGAACTCAGCAGTGTAGCATTCAGCTGACTGCTACAGTGCAGTACATGTTAACAGATTGCCATATATACATACATACATACTACACTACACTTTATTCCAGTCTATGTTTGATACCTATGGCTAAATTATGTCTAGGAACAAAAATACATAGCAAACCACAAATTAGCAAATTAACCATCAGACACTTACAAATCTCTGCCCAGAAGGGTTTACAATACAGCAAGAAAATGTTATGCTCCTCATTTTTATAGGTTGGTGCTTGAGGCCAGAATTGGATACAGTGTCAAAGAAGTGAAGGAGACAGAGGAGAAGAGGAATGGTTGTACTAAGAAGTAGAGCATCTCTTAGCCACATGACCTGGAGTGCTTTCTGCATCAGGTGATGTTAACAGGGGCACATGGTCTCTGCAGTGTCACATCTGTGTTGTTAATGAGAAATTAAACAAACATCCTCCTCCTATTTATGTAGACTGTGACCAATCTGTTAATTTTATCCTGAAGCTTTAGTGCCAACCAGGCACCTGAATGGCAAAAGCAGCATTAATCTCATTGCTTCATCACTTGTCTTGTGCTTTTTTCCATTTCCTCATTAGTTTCTGTCTCTCTGCCTGGATTTCTTTGCACTGCCTTTCAATGCCTACAGCTAAAACATAAGTTATAGGACTGTGATTTTGTGCTATGGACACCTGGGCTGGTTCCTTATTAAGGTCTGTAAGAAAAAGTTGTGTTTGTTATATAGATCTGGCTTTCATGAAGGCAGTCATCTTTTTACCCATATAACTTGAAAACAGAACTTGTATTAGAAACTACACAAGATGAGGGCCAAGTAAAAAAAAAAATAAAAAATCGATGCTGTTTTACATGTAGCAGTCTTGCTGCAGTGACTGTGTGGGCAACAGCAGGATGCACAGTGCAGGGGCTGACCCAGCACATGACATGACATGTGTATCCTACTCTGTGTCCATGATTTGAACAATGACAATGGAGCAAACTTTTAAAATATTCTGGGTGGGTAAATCCATGTGTGGTCAGGCAGGCATACAAGTAAAATGTAAAAGAAGGGGATAAAGAAGTGCAAAAATCAACATAAGAAAGATTACATATTATATAAGGAAAACAGGAATAAAGAGTTGAAACCCTTGAGAGGAGAAGGACATCTATCATTTTAGAAGAAGGTCCAGCACTCAGGCAGGACAAGGAGAGAAGAAAAAAATGTCATGAATAAGGAGAAGGGTGGAAGACAGAAAACAGAAGCAGAAATAAAGGACTGGGGAAATTTTATGAATTTGTATGTTGCAGGAGAAAAGAAAGAATTTTTCAGGTATCTGACAAAATGGGATGGAACACAGCAACAATTGTAAGCATGAGTTGAATGTAAAACAAGTTGAACAGGAAATATTGTATGATGTCTAAAAAACATTCTATAGACTTTTTTTTTTTTTTACACATATTTTCACTTACTAATTCAAGACAGAACTAGAGTGAAAGCTCAGCAATACAGAGCAAAAGAAGATTCTCACAATGTTTTCCAGGCACCTCCTAGGAAGGAAAGGAAGGTCTCTGGGAAAGCTTGTACTTAGAGGAATTCAGATCAAAGAGATAAGGATATATAGAGACCACTTTTGAACTTCCACATGCTTTTCTGAGCTCAATCTGCCAGCTTTTGGAGGGCCAAGCAACATACTTGAGAATAGCAATACAGAAGAAGAAAGAGAATTTACAGAAGAAAAAGTGCACAGATGCTGAACAGAGAATACTGGAGGACAGAAAAGAAAAAGAGTAATAAAATACAATTACTCCACTACATTTCATTCTTTTGTGCATGTCTCAGCACTGTGTGTACATATTGCAACCCTTGCATTACAGTTCTTTGCTTTCTTGTACCACTGATTTTCTGAAGAAGGTATAAATGAAGTAATAACAGCAATATAAAGGTGGCAGTAAGAGTTGAGTTATAGATCTGAAATCAGACTGTTTGATCACTAACACATTTAAAACAGAATGTTGAAATGAACTTCTATTGGAGAATCACAAATGGAGAAAGAAACATTTGGGAGATTAAAACTGGATGAAGTGGTACTTGGGGGGAAAATGTAGGAAAAATATATGATGCATGTGTGAGAATATCCAGAATATTCTTTGTTAAACTGCTGTCAAATTTTGCATTTAAAAAGCAAAGAGATTTCTTTGGTTGAATACTCAATAAAAGTGACTATGTATTGCAGACTTACTATCTGGTAGGATGCTGATTAACTACTGGGACAGTGCTTTCCTTCCAAAGATAACCTGAGCCAAAGAAGTGTAACTTTTTCTCTAAAAGCCAAGGAGAAAGTTAATGAGTCTTTCACAGCCTTGGAAACATACATCTTAAGATGCCAGGATCAAATAAAGTGACTCCTAATTGAGTAAATCTCCTATGTATATGCCTTGTGATCAGTCATGAAACCAACACACGAGCAATCAACACTTAATAATGCAAAATCTGTCTCTAGACAAGTTTGAACTCTGGGGAGGAATGGTATGGATACATCAACATCCCTCCCAAGAAGATGTGTTGGACAGACTCCAGCTTGGCAGGTTTTATACAACACTTGCTATCTGATAAATACAATAATTGTAAAATGACCACTCTTTACATAATAACTTTAATGGTCCATGTGTAAGAATAGCCTTGATGGATAAGGAAAAGTTTATCTACATAGTGTTAGTTACAAAACCAGACACAGAATGAGGCTTTTCATATAAACAGTCAACTAAAGAATTGTTGCAGTGAGTCTTTTCTTCTAGTCCAACTGCCTACTGAGTGCAAGACTTACAAAAATAAGTAAATTGTTAACTCTAGTACTTACTAATATTGCAATTCTGCAAAATAGCTGCAGCATTTTACATAATCCTACTCTTTATTCAGATATAAAACTTTGCAGAGTCATCTTATTGATCTATGACTTGCAGTAAACTATTCTGTGATAAGATAGTTGAAACATAAAAATCTACAGGTGGAAATGACAGAATTGAAAAATAAGGATACCTTTTTCATCTTTAGAATTCTCTTTTTTACTGGGCTTTTTTCTCTTCATGAATAACTATGCAACTACACGATGATTCACAGTGTGCCTGATACTCAATTGTAAGTGGTTCTGGAACCTGTTAGTCATCTGCATGATGCATTTCCTGCAAAAATGAAGGTGTTCTCTAGCAAGGGCAGCACACTGACACAAACTGGTGGAACACCAAAGAGAAAAACAGTATGCTGTTTCCAATAACGCTTGATAAAAATGTGTGATGAAAAGATTATGTGTATAACGGTCTATCCATCCCAATCCTATATCCATCTATGATCAAACCTTTTGTGAGAAGTTACGCCTCTGGCTCACATCCTGTACTCTCAGTAGTGAGTAGTTTCCTTTTGGCATTTTACCAAAAATAATAACCAACAAACAGACTAAATGAAAACTTTTATAAGTCAATTGCCCCAAACTGACGATGGTAATTAATACCATTTCTCATACAGGTTTCAGGAACTTCACATCCCATCTTTGAACTCTCAGGAAGGCAGGGGCATTTTCCACTAAGTATTTTCCCATAATTGTTTAGAAATCAGTACATTGAAAATCCAGACACATTTTCTTGCTGAAGTCAACAACATTTCATTTGTCTTGCAAGTCTCACTGGAAATCAAAAAGCAAGATCCTGGTTGCTATGCTCAGAGGTTAGCACACTATGTGAGACACTGTAAGAGAAAAACTTCCTTCTTCAGTGTCACAAGTCTGATTTATAGAAGATGAGATGTGACATTATTTTAGAAGTGGTACCAATTTTCAAGATACAAGAAAAAAGAACTGCTCTATCCTCTATGAGAACCTTTTCTCCTTTTGTCAAATAACCTCATTCTGAGTTCTGCAAGTGCTGTTGAGTTGTGGTTCTTTCCTTGATATTTAGTCAGAGAATAAGAAAATTCACTGGTGCTTTATATACTGGGAACACTTTAACTTCAGATGATTTTATGATGTTTGCTGAAGACAGAGACCCAAAGAATCCAGCTGATATTATGTCAGAGGGCCTGTGATCACTTCCAACTATGGTTTCAAAAGGGT
Source organism: Falco naumanni (assembly GCF_017639655.2). Lineage (NCBI taxonomy): Eukaryota > Metazoa > Chordata > Aves > Falconiformes > Falconidae > Falco > Falco naumanni. The sequence goes on along the minus strand of NC_054059.1, from coordinate 59,851,577 downwards.
GGGCATAAGACCCACAGCAAGCACCAGATTCTTCAGTAGATGGTATGCCATAGATATACATCAAGAAGCACACTCATGCTGTAATTTAGAGCACAACTTTGCTGCTAGTAATGAAAAGATTTATCTTCTGATTAGTCTGCAACACAGGCCAGTCTCAAAGCACAATTTTTCCATAGGGAGAATAGTCTAAGCAACCTATGTCAATGGAAAAAGACAGGCTCCACTGGAGTGGAATCCAGATATTTACACAGAGAAGCGATGCCTCCTGCTTTACCCTACCATTACTTTACATTTGGTTGATGAGGGCACAGCAGAGTAATATCTATGCACCTGCTTATTTCTATTCTCTAGTTATTTCTATTCTGCAAATAATTTCCCCTAAGAATTACTCAGAGGCCATAAATGTTCTTGCTTAGGCCAATAGTACATTCTGATAGGTCCTTGGAGAAACGGATCTGAGTTACTATCTTAGAAGATCTCAGAGCCTTCCAACACCTCTGACCCCAGAGCCTTTCTTTCTTTCTTACTTGCAGCTGGCACAATTTATGTCCCTAATAAGGGCTATGAAAAATGTATCCAAAATCTGTCACTAAGATATCTATGTTAATCATGGTAGTCTCACCTCCAAAACTTTTTGAATTTACTGAAACATAAATCTTTGAAAACAATTTTGAACATACCTGGTATTTTATAAGTTCTCCGTTCATATAGCTTCCTATCATCATTTTCCATATCTCACTCTACTCTTCATCATGACTTTTCTTACATTTGAAACAACAGAAATACATTTCTAGTTGATAGGAGATTTCCAGCTCTTGTTATTATGTCATCAGGATACAACAGATGAACCATCCCATTTTATTACTGTGCCTATATAGTCAAAATACCACAGACACCTGAAGGGACCTTTGCATTAAATTAATGTCAGTCTAGACAGTATAGACAGTATAGTCAGTATAGTCAGTATAGTCAGTATAGACTGGACCTGACTTTTTACGAGAACCTGGAAGTCTGAGCTAGTACTTTGGGGAACATCTGGCAATGGCTTAAATAAATAGGAAGCTTCCTGCAAATAAAGAGTAATGACTGATTTCTGTAGGTTTCATTGTAAATGCTAAAATATAAAATATTATTTCAAGAAGTCCTACAGCAGGATTTCAACTGCATCAAAACTGGTTTTCAGTTTTTCTTATGAAACAAGTGTTTTAAGTCAGTGTTGCTTCCCAGAATGAATGGACTTTTGACCAATAGACATTTTTGGTGGAAAAAATGTTGTCCTGGAAACCATGCAAACAATTCTACACATAGACTTGTAACATGCTTCCTAAGTCCTGGTCCTCTCCTATATCGGTCAGCAATTTTTTATCACCATGGCAGAACTGGTAGAGTTGCACTTTGTGCACAAATAAAAGCCTTTTGAAAACTGCCTAAAGTGCATGAGCCCTATTTTTCTGATCTCAAGATGAAAGGCAGCCCTTCATTTCATAGGTAGTGTTATTTCTACTGTTGGCATCCCATCAACCACAGGAATGTGTGGCACACAAAGCAAATAAGTTACAAGCATATCTAAACACCACCTTCTGCCTCCCCTCATTGTTATGAGAATGGATTGTATTATACGCTCTCCTTTGATGAGACAGATTTTGCTCTTCATGCCAAAAAACTTGTTTTGAACAGAAAATAGAAATAAAAGCACATTTTTAACAAAAGCAAGATTTTGCATGTTGGTGTTGGAAGTTACAGTAAAACAAAACATTCGCATATGGCAAGTTAGTGCTAGATGCATAGAGATGGAGAAGAGGAGCTGAACTGCAGGGGTGTGGGACTGGAGCTATCCTGTGAAGCAGTACTGAGAGCACCAGGATGAACCTCTGCTGGGACAGCCCAGGCCTGGCCCTTCATTTTGCAGAACTCTCAGCCTCTCCTAAAAAGGCTGTTATTGTTGGGCACTTTGCCTTGAAAGATAACTTGCTTTCTGGTTTCCCTCAGAGCAAGTGTATAAGGGAAATGATAGAGGCAAGACCACAGCCCTAATTTAGCAAGTCTGTGTGAAGCTGACTGTATCCAACCAGATGATGTGTTTAACTTGAAGCATCCTTTTGACATGTGTTACTCAATCTGCAGTTCAGCCAGCTTGAACACTTGGCTTAATACAAGCACCCCACATAGAAATACTGCTTTCTTATACTCCTACTGGGAGGAAAGAGAAATGGAAATATGACCATACCCTTTTGTATATTTACTTTTAAAGGGAGGGATGAAAAACCTCCAACATCCAAGCACCATGTGTATAATATCTTCAGGCAGTAACATCCTCTTTCCAGGAAAGCTTGACACATCAAGCCTTTAAATCCCATTGAGAGATACTTTATTTAGCAGATGTTAGCTGGTGGTTAAGGTTAGCAAAAGAAGAGATGTGAAGATGAAAAATAAAGGTTTGCAACACTTGCGTACATGAGCAAAGCTGTGTCAGCTATTGTAACTGTTGTTTTATAAGCTATCCAGTGTTGAAAGGTATAATGATATAAAAATGAAAAGGAAAACCTGTCTCTAGAACCAGCTTTTCTATGTATAGGGCCTGAATCCTCTATCAAGAGATACAAGTCAGGAATATCTAACATCTTCTGATCAATACTTAAGCTAACACAATGTTGACTAATTCTGTCCTGATTTTCAAGCACTAAGACTGGCCTGCTGGAATTTCAGAGACCTATCTGAAAGACAAATCAACCTGACTAGTATCATGTATAGGAACTCCTAGTAGTATAGCAATGACATCTGCCAGAGCTTTCCTGAGCAGTCAGGTATAGAACGCAAAGATTGTTGAGATGCATGGTGACAACAGAACAGAATTTTCCATGTAAGAAAAATTCTTCTACTTTTCTTTTCTTTATTAAACCCAAGCAGAAACAAGGAAGATGCATCTGTGTTTAAACAGCTGAAGCTTATACCAGTAAGGTATATTTGGAGTAGAAGCTCTTTCCCAATGCAGTTCCGAAGGACCAAACATATTTGGAAATGTCCAGCAAAGATTCTTCTCAACTAAATCATTTATCTGCTCTTATTTGTAGCACCCATTGGATAATGCTATTACCCCACTCTGTGCCATTAATGTGAGACCTTATTCCCTCTTGCCAGGAAGGTTAAAGAGAGAGGGAGAAGTAAAAGTGTAAGGAAAAGTGTACCTCTTTCCTGAAATCAGACACTAGGAACTACTTTTGGAGCTACTTTTTCATAGCTTGGCTTTCAGTTCCAGGTGATTGTGAAGTGGTACCTAGTGCCAAATTCTTTTTTGCACTAAACATCTGCTAAAATATGACAAAATGAATTCAGCAGCTGAGTTCACATGCTTCTGGGAGAAGACAAAATATTCTGCTAACCCACCCTCCCCCATGTAGGCTACTAATGACAATAGAAGAGCTCCTTGTCAGCTCTAAAACTTCATTTCAATGATGCCCATATCATGGCTGTCATACTTGGTCCTTCCCTATTGGGAAAATGAGAGGGAATTATCTTTTTGGCATAAAAGGTTATATTCAGTCTGAAAGAAAGGCTTGAATACAGGGGAAGCCAATAAAATATCTTATCCAGCCAAACAGCTTTCTCTTCAAGGTGAAAAAAAGGCTGATAGGTATCACTTTAACTTACTATTGTTGAATGGGTTAGTGGTTTGTCTTTCACTGTTAGTCTAAGCAGACAAAGGAAATGATTTCATACAAAAAAGTCCAAATTAGTGAGACTGCCAGCTTTATTTCACAGACTTCTTTATTTCAAGTGAATTTTTAAGAAATGCTTGAGAAACCTTTTTCAACTAGGACATCAACCTTCTGATATGTTTGTTAGAAACATGTTTAAGAATAGATTTTCAAAGTAGAGCACGCTGGAGTTTTGAGTGCACATGCCTGTTATTATGTGCACAGATGCCTGATTTGCTTAAGCATACAGCAAATGCCAAAGCATTCTTTACAGAGCATTTTTTGCATCCTTTGTTTTTAACTCTTACATTTGCTCATGCAGTTCAACTATTTGAATGCACAGATCAAACTGTGGGATTGAATGGACTTGAGCAAATAACTAGTTTGGCTGTCCTATGGAAATTCTCAAGAGTTTAAAAAAATTGCATATTCTTTCTCAGGACAAACCCAAGATTTTCTTATTTTTCTGTTCATTAAATAATCCCCAACTGTCCTAACCTAAATATCCTTCGGGCACCTAGATGGAATACTGGGGACCAATACTTTATTCAGCCTGGTTCAGTAAAAGAACTGGAGCATCAAATCTCAGGTAGGTATTTCAGAGGAGGGGAAAGGACATGACTGTAATGTCTCTGATTTCTTCCAATCTGTATATACCAGGGGTCCTCAAACTACGGCCGACGGGCTGGATACAGCCCCCCAGGGTCCTCAATCTGGCCCCCGGTATTTACAGACCCCCCCCCCCGCGCCCCCCCGCCGGGGGTTGGGGGGGGAAACCAAGCAGCCGCAGATGACTGCCTGCCACTGCATCCGCGTGCCGGCCCCCTGCTTAAAAAGCTTGAGGACCCCTGGTATATACAATTCATTATTAGTTATTGGAGGGAATAAAAAAGTTGCATTAGTAAGTAACAGAGTCAAAGTTACTTGCTCACTCATAGGGTAGATATTTACTTGATCATAGTGCAAAAGCTGCAGCAGCAGATGTTAGCCCTCATTGGGGTGTGAAAGACCAAAGCTCAAGCCCCTGTTCCAGTCTGAAAAACAGAACAGTCGCAGCAGGGGGTTAATGAAAGACTCAACACACCACAGCCACCTGGGAACATTCAGTAAGAGTGGCTGAGAGTCAAATCCTTGCTCCAAATCCACTACAACAAAAACCTTGACTGCTGTTCACTATATCTTAGTGAACATCTTAATAACTGTGCATTAGATCTCAGGCATCTCTCCCTGAACAGAAACCCATCCTTGTCAAAACTGAATGTGTGCCCCCACAGAAAATTACATTTCTCTTGAGAAGATATTTTGTTAGACAATTATCTTTAGCTCAATTGACGCAAGTCCAGCTATTTATTATGTCTTCTTTTCAGTCCCAGTTTCCTGGCCTTAGCAATTCCTTTCTGACACCAAGATCCTCCATTTCATTTTGTCTTTCTACTGTTACCTAATTCTGCAAGCTTCGTTCATCATCCTCCCTTTTACTTCGTAAGCAGTGGAACAATAGTTTCTCCATTATTAACTGGCTTTGTGTCAGGATATTTCTAACACTGCTTCTTCCAAGACAAAGCAACTAAATTAAAAATAAAGTGTAAAAATACATGTTTCGTCTTTTATTCACAGGTCTTGGATAATTAATCATTTGCAGATTCCAAGTCTGACAGGAGTCTTAGTCTCTTGTCCCAAAACTTTCTTAAAATTACAAACCCTCCTAATGACACCTACTCGTTTCTAGGAACTTACTCAAGGATTGTCAATAGATTTGAGATTTTACCCATGCTAAATCCTGTCATGTGGTCCTGAGATTGTTTGCACTACCAGATTATGGCATGAGAGGGATCAGATGACTTAGGACCCACACTCTCAACACAGTCCTAATTCTTTAAGAAAGACCTCCAAGAAAATCTCCCCTCCCATCTCCTGAATTAGATTTTACTTTGTAGAGTGTTATACTTTCCATGGGATGTTTCTGGAAACTGTGGATTTTTCAGTTTAACCCATTGCTGGATTTGCTTAAGGCTCAGTTTTCTTGATATAAAAATACCTGTAAGTAAAATAAAATTCAAGAATCTAATAACATGAAAGCAGGGAATGAAGAGATCAGGGTTCACATTACTGCCTTTGTTCACTTTAAGCAGATGTTCACATTAAATAGATGTGCCAGTCCTCTGATTCCTCAGGAAGCCTTATATAAATCTTTCAGCCCTGTATACTTTATTCCCTTAGACAACTGCCCAAATTTAGTAGCACAAATAATTGGTTGCAAAAAAAGCACACTGTGTCCTGCCCACTTCACTTTATCTCCTGCATGTTCTTAGGCTCCTCCTGTGGACGCCCAAGCTCACAGCTGGCAAAAGCCATTGTTCTGCCTTCTGCAAATCGACTGCTGCCCTATTGAACAGCAGAATTTAGTTTTTCCTATCTACTTAGAAGAAAGACTTTTCAGTGAAACAACAACCTCTTGAACCAACCGAAAAATAAACTGTGAGCAAAATCCAACTTTTGGTGATGCCAAGGTGAAAAAATTTATTTGCCTTAAAATATACTTTTCTACTCATCCCCCTAATGTCTTATTGTGACTAACCATTTAGAAAGCCACACCTCTTAAAAGTCTGAAAACAATTATTTGCTATACAACCAGCAGGATAAATTCTAATCCCCATGCATATGTGTGCACACACACACAAATTGATATTACATATAAAGGCAACATAGGAAAACTTTGGGACATCGGAAGATTTAGCAGGATCCAGAACTTCACCTGACCTACCATTTTAAAACTGAGTTTCTAAACGTACATAGATACTTTTAGTGGGTCCAACATGGACCAAAAATATTTATTATGTCTTAGGCACAATTTATGTTGTTCTAGAACATCTTTTCCTCCTGTGTTAAAACAACAATTCAGTTTCTGCCCTTGCAGATATGCATGCAGTTTCATGAAAAAAAAGTACAAATCATGGTTTGTCTATTTCAAAACAGATTCTGAGCCTTAAATTGGGCTTTGGAGGGGTTTTGGGTGGGGACACATTTTTATGGTGATATAACTGGTTTATATTCTTGTTTGTGTGTTCCTGCTATTAAAAATTAATGAGTATTTGACTTTAGAATCCTTTAAACTGAAAATTACAAAAAAGATTTTAAAGTACCATCTTTATTTGAGTATGTAGGAAATATGAAACACCAGAAACACACACAATAATTCAAATTCCTGTTAGGCTTTTGCAAAAGTAAGGATGGAATGGTCCATTCCATATATATGATAGCTTATCATAATTATTTGGACACATAGTGCAGAACTGGTGCCTGGAAAATTATATAAGGTCTATAGAGTTTGGAATAAGGCATGTGATCTACCCAGCATTCATGTCACAGAAAAAATTCCTACAGGGTTTAGCAGCATTTAGGTCATGTCCCCACTCACTTTGAGAGGGCATGGAAATTTTAATTAGTCTTTCTGAGGCTCTTATGTTAGATTCTGTTTTCTCAGTCAGGTTTATGACCTTGATCCCATCACTTTTGAGCTCCCCAGTGGGAAAGTCTTAATGAACTTTTTATTTTTTTTTTTTTTTTTTTTTTTTTTTTTAAATAGAACGCAGGTAAAGTGTTTTTCCAGACAAAGATGCAGTATTATTCTATATAGGTTTTCTTTTGGTTAAGGAGTTGTACTAGATGTAATTTGATTTCAAGAAATATTTCTTTATATAGCAGACATATTCCACAGTGCCAGTTAGCTGGGGTTAAACGAGGTAGAAAGGGAAGAATTTTCCAGCTGTGTTTAAGGTAAACAGGATGCCTCAATTTTCGTTATTTTTTAAAAATAAAATATACTTGAAAGTTTAAGTTAGAATAATGCAACCAGCAACTGGTATGAGAGTTTTCAAAGTTCTAAAAGATCTGGGGGTTTGGGGGTACTTTTTTTGCCAAGAACAAATCAAGGACAAAGAGGGAGGAGTGATCTCTCATAGTTCAAAGATAAGACCAGATAATTATATTTTGAAATGTAAATTAATAAATATAATTAGTAGGTTGCCATTGGCAAGTTAACTTTTCAGACACAGAAATAACATTCAAAATTTCATCAGGCTGTAAGCGATAATATGAAAGAGTTTCCTTTAATTTTTGCAGAGCCAATGAAGACTTGTTAGAGAAAAAAACTAATAACAAACACAAACTGTGCTAATAACCTTGTATACACCTCAAAGTCATTACGAAATCTTAATGTCAAGAACTAAGGACATAAGCTGTCATCCAACAATTCCGTGTTCATGGACAATTCTTTATCATGATGCAAAAATCCTTGTTGAACTCCAATTTTAATCATTTGCAGAGCTGAACACAGGATTTTTTTTCCATGAACCACAAGCTTCCCTCTATTTACTGTATTCAGGATACCATCTGGTCCTACCATGAAATCAGGGTCACAGATGTGAAAAATTATTTAAAAGGATGAGACTTGGGAACTTACGTGAAAATTTAGAGGTGTATAAACCCTTTGGTAAAGGAATCTAATACATGGGAAATAAGATCTTCTTCAAAGTTTCTGAATAATCAATAAACATATATCCATTGCATTTCATATTACACCCATGATCCTCAAACTTGTTCAATTCCATGTTTTGCCTGCTTGTTTTGATGTAAAGTTGAGACTGTGATCTGACCCTCTCATTCTTGCTGCGCTTAAGCTATTTCTGACCCCCAAAGTTATTCCTGAGATCGGTATTTGACAAAATTCTGAATATGTAAATAGATACATTTTTGTGGCACAAATTTTGTAAATACCAATTTGAGTGCTTTTAATTATTGCAGAGTGAAAATATGGTGCTAAGACATGTTCTAAATGCTTTGTAAGGTACTCAAATTACTTGGAAACTGCTTGATTTCAGAAATGGTAAGGGTTTAGCCCTGAATAGGAATGAATGCATTTCCAGCCACTGCAGATATTTAGATTTTAAATAAAGTGTTTGGATATCTTATGACATATAGAATGATTATTGATATATGCAATCAAGCACCATAGTTTCCTTTGTTCTGTGTTTTTGGAGTTTGGCAAGTGGATGGATCTTGTTCAGTGCAACACTGTGACTATGTTGTATTTAAACACATAAAAATTAAATCATGGTTTGTGTATCTACATGTGTTGTAGATTGTTCCTCCTATACATAGATATGGATACAATTAAGTCATATAAATCATTACATATGTACATTGGCTCCATGAATTTAAAATTAACATTTTGCTCTCACATTCTCAGTCACATTAGAGTGATGTAGTAGTGTTAGAGATGGACTCTTCAATTTGCTTTCCATTAACTATTAAACATTCATGTATAAGTTTTTTGCTATCAATCCTTTCATGACAAGTTTCATTTAAATAAAGATGGAAAAAACATTGCTTTGTTTTATTATATACCTGATAAAAATGACCTTATTCTCAAGACAGGAAAGTCAGAACTTGTTAATTTCCATTAATTCAAATGTGGACAACCATTATCCTGAAACATAAATACAATGGAGTAACATGAACTTCATTGCAAAAACACTTCCTGGGGCATCTGTTTAATCCACAGCCAGATGATAAACATTCCTCTCAAGAAGACCTGTCCCCTTGCCCAGTGGAGTCCATTAGCCCCTCAGTTTTCACATCTTTCAAAACTCCTTTTTTGTTCTTAAGTAGGTACGCAAGTGTATGTTCATTTGATAAGTGGGAGCAACAAGAAAACTGTCAGATGCTCAGTTCAAGAGGTATTCTCAAAGATAAATTCCATTAGAACAATCAAAAGGGAGTTTGCTTGACTTCAAAATGGTTAATTTAGCCTGCTTTCAAGTGAAATAGTCTGAACCTTTAAAAACATGCAAATCTACAATTCTATAAATAAGTATATGAAAATCAATACTTTAGTATTAACAGCCATTTATTTTTCTGCTGCCTTGCTGTGATGATAGCAGAACATGCAGAACTGTTCCCAATGCTGGGCAGTTTCACTCCTGCAAAGGTTATTGCAAACATTTTCCTTGGTTTCATTCTTTGTGGATTTACACCCTTCCCTCTAAAATTTTTGTTTTTGTGATGTTCAATTTGACAGGAATGTTAAACTGACCTTGATTTAATCTAAAGACCATGAAGAGATTATTCATGACCAGGGATGACCTCAAAACTCAAGATCAAGGCGTAACTGCTGAGTCTTACTGTTTTTCCATTGAAAACACAAATGTTTAGTGCTTTCAGCACTAAAATTTCTATTGACTATAATCTTCTCTTAGAATGTTTTCTCATAACTAAGTTATGATCTCTGAAGACTCATGTAGAAAATTGAACTGTAGGAAGGATATGTCTTTTTTATCATTATAGGAAGATTATTTTTTACTGCTAGATAGTGGACTTGAACATGTGAAATGAAGGACACTGATAACAATTCAGCAGAACACTTAAGTGGATGCTTAAAATCAAGCTTAATTATCGGTCTGTAAGCTTGAGACTGGCCAAGAGCAGATTTACACTGTAATGAGGTGTGTTGTCATTGGTACCTGCTCCAGATGACATTTAGTATAAGAACAGTGATACTAACTCATTTAACCCAATAATGTGCCTCTGACAGGAAAAGAAATGCACAACTATCTAAATGTAGGTGACAAATGACCTTTTAGTGCCCAAGGCTCTGTGAGAGTGAGAAAGTGAGGGGACCATTTTGTGGCTAAGAAAGCACATGGCCCCAGCTGTTACAAGACTGCAAGCAGAAGGTGAGAGGCAGCAACAGCTTTCCTTCCTGGCACCTTCTGCATGGGAGCAGTCGATAGAGTTTTTCAGTTTGGGAGCTGGGCTCCATGAGAACGAGAAGGTGAAGGGACCAACAGCTGTTCCAAAAAGATACAGGTCTCCCGTAAGATCATGTATCATACCTGCACCAAATAACATAAGGCCTAAAAAAAATGTCACTAGATCCATGTATTCAGGCACCTGAATTTCTTCCTATTTGCCAGAGTGCAGCGGCTTGTGATGCACTGCTAGCAGTTATTTTGTCACATGTCCTCTGGACGTGTGTCTTATCAGTCTCATTCAAAAGAGCAGCATGGAGTTTTCTGGGGTTTCTTGGTTGGAAATTATTATTCTAAATCATTCTTGAAAGTGGTAGGTCAAATAGTCAACGCAATTGCAGTTGAAGATGAAAAATGTACTCCTCCAGACTGACTGACAGGGTAAGCAAGAATTCTTCTTGTACTCCTGTATACCAGACTTGCCTACTTACTAGATTTCTAAAGCAGCTGTTCTCAGGGGAAGAAGAGGCAACTGGAAGATTCACTGATCCCATCTGCTCTGGCAGTTCCTGTGTTGTTGCATCCTCTTGCTGAAGAGATGTAATGTAAGATTAAATTGCAAAAAGATTACATAAGTAACAAACTTGTCCTATAATAGTTCCTCATTAAGCTCTTTTTATGCAAAAAGGGAGTGAAATTCTTATTGCCCAAATTAGTGGAAAATTCATCTATCCTTGACTGCATCACCTCCCACTCAGGTCGAATGGCCTGTTTTATGCAACTAATGACCTTCTTTCCTCCAAATAGCTGACCCCGTTTTCCAAAATAGAATGCAAATTGTGCAGAGCTAGCATGCCTCCCTGGCAGAGAGCTTTAAGTGACTTGGTAGACCCAAGGACAAAGGAATGAAGTTGGGCAAAAGAAGTATGAAAACTCAATCAGGAGTTAGGAGATGCCAAAAAGCGTATCAAGAACAATCCTGGAATCAGATTGAAGGACAGTGAACAAAGGGTATTAGCTGTAAATATATTTTTGTTGCTATTAACTGGAAAAAGCTGCTGTTATTAGGAAAACAGAGTATGCCATCTTTTCTCTCAGAAAATAAAACATTAATGAAGAATGTCCTGTCTGTATCATCTTTAGAAACAGACATCTTACCTTGGACTGAGAAGCGTGTGTCAAGTGGTGGTACTGATCAAGAGAAACAGGCTCAGCATCCAGGCAAACATTTAGAAGACCTGGAGGCCCATGGCACCAGTCTCACATGTGGCTATGAAAAAAGCAGCAGTAATTTAGGGGAGAATGTAAGGCAATGTCTGCTGACTCCAAACTCACAGTCTACATGAAGCTGCAAATAAATTAATTTGTTTGCTTTTCCTAACTCATGCTTTCTTTAGCCTTTTCTTTCTGTCATAGCTAAGGGCTTAATTCATCAAGAATGTGCTGATAGGCCAGACCAAGTAATAAAACGTACAAGCACACAGATTCTTCCCACCCAATGATCAAGAGGAAATGTAATTAGCACACACCAGAGAAGCCAGAGTTGCTGTCATGAGGATGGTGCTTGCTCCCACTGTGAACGAGGCAAAGCCCACAGACAGTGTGATCTCAGGTCTGCGGCTTCACAAAGCCTCATGGAGGGTGCTAGACGAAGTGTTAAATAACCGACTTGTGCACAGGGACATGGTAATGAACTTACCCCACAGGAAATTAAAAGCACAAAATCAAGGCATGGTCCACTTGTTCACAGCTTTAACCAACAATTTTCAAGCTCATATTTTAGTAATGATAAGATAAGAAGACTTAATTGTGCCAAGCACAGCTATTTTCTGAGTGACTCCTTACAGCTGATAAAATGCAAAAATATGCCAATCATCTTTTGTACTCATGCCATTCTGATGCCTTTTACTTTCAGAGAAAGCTTGCCTTAAGAAGTACACCTGGAATTACCGTATACGCGCACAGCCCTGGATAAATGACAGTATTTCACAGCAGACATTTGGGGAAATCCTGATGCTTATTTTCACAATTCTCTGAGTATCTGTTGATGGCAAAAGTATTTTTCATGCTTTAAGTCCTCTTTTGCTGTCCTAGACAGGCTTCCTCACCAGACTTTCCCACCAGTTTAGTTTACAGTCATACTGATGATATGAGAATAGTCTTGGTAACTTAAGTACTTGAAGCAATTTCAAGGGAAAGGGCTGGTGTGCTTGACCATTTTCTGGCTGCACCATTTTAGATCATAGACTGGTTTGTTGGTTTTTTTTCTGTAATACTTTAGGAATAGAGGGTACAAAGGTTGCTCAGTGCCATTCTCCAACAGGATTTGCCTCTTGGTGTCAGAGCACAAAAAATTGGACTATAGAGTGGGAGCTGTGACTTTCACTGAGCTCTCACTATTTTCCTATTTTCAGTAACAGCAGGATAAGTTCAGGACCAGAGTTTTCAACTCAATTTGCTTTTACCTTCCTACCTTTACCTCCAAAAGTAAAAAGCCATGGTCATAAAATATGATATTATGTGAGAAACTTTTACTGAGCCCACTTCATATTTGCTAGCTTATTTAATTTACGCCTTCTGCTCACATCTTAGATCCCTCCTGTCAACTTTGTGGCTTTTACTTGGTTCTGACTGTTGCAGAAATGTAAAAAATACCCTCCTAACAACGTCAGCTGAGCAAATGGTTAGCTTAGAGGATTTTTTACTTATTTTTATTTGAAGAAGAGGTGAGGAAAGTATAGAGAAATAAAAAGAGGGTAATTTACAGCATAAAGCCTAGCAGGGTGTAAAGGACAGTTTCTATTTTTAAAATTAATGTTTCTGAAATTAGAAACAAACCTTTCCCTTAATTCTTCTGTCATTAGTGTTGAAATTACAATCCATGTATATGGGTTATCAGTCAATCAAAGGGAGAAACTGTCCCACTAGGGCACATAAGAACATATTTCATTCAGGGTTTGGGTGCAAGGAGCCCACTATTGCATCTCTGACAAGGATCAGTTCTAAATGCTGGAAGAAAGTGTTCAAGTGGAAGAAGAAGCATTGTGTAGTACATGTCCCAGCTTCAGGAAAACTGAGGTGCAGGGACTTCCTGAGTTTGTAGTAGCATTTTTCTATAAAGTAAGCCTTGATGGGCACCAAGTGATGATATAATTTCTAGTTACTTTTTGAGTTTAGTTATGCTTTTTGGCATCTTCAGCAACCTGTCATTATGGACTATGTAAAAAACTATTTCTTTTTTGATTCCTTTTAGTGTTTCCACTGTAAGAAGCAATGAATAATGATCACCTACTCACGTTCTCTATGCAACTCATAATTCAAAGATTGCTTTTGAAATCCCTCCTCTCCTTTTACTAAACTGCAAAGCCCTAGTTTATGTAGCCTACTTCTGTAATAACCGTTCTTTGCCATTGTTATTCCTGTTGATCTCTATTGCATCTTTTCTGCTACAGTTTTTAAGATAAGGAGGCAGAAACTTCATGTCCACTTACTTAGTAAGTAGATACATGAGATTTATGCCATAACATAGTGTAGTTTCTAATGATCCATTTGTCTTTGTTGTCAATCTTGGGAAATGATTTTTATCCTTTCTTTCCCCAGAAAATAACTTACAGAAAAAATTTACCTCAGGTTCTTTTTTGGGGGGATGGTAATATCTAATTTTGAGCTTGTTACAGTGCATGTACAGTACAAGTTGTACTTTGTTTACATTCATTGAAATTTGTCTGCCTTTTTAGCTGGCAGTTTTACCTCTTTCGGTTGGGAGAATCGGCCTGCTTACTCCCTCTTCTTTGCTTCCCATCTTTTAAATACCATCTGATTTCTGATCATCCTTTAAATTCATAACAGGACTTACTTTTTCCTTACTCTGTGATAGCCTAATTTCTCTAATGGTCTTTGACGACCAATCATCTGGGAGCCTTCTGGAAACCCAAGTCCACTGTATTAACCTGATCTCATGTATAAGCCTCTCTGCTTCCTCAAAGAACACAAGCAGCTTTTGAAGCAACAAATTACAAGTAACATGTTGACTCTTTGCTGGTGTGTTAATTTAGCTACATGCCTACTAAGTCTACCTTTATGGCATATTTTTCCAGTTTTGCAAGTATAGAAGATAGGGTTACTGGGCTATAACTTACATAAGTCCCCGTTTAAGGAAAAAAACATTCTCTGTTTTATATGGATGGTGATTGACTTGATACTCTATATACAACATTTAATAGCTTGGCAATGTTATATTTCAGTCCTTTTGAAGATCTTGGATGACTTCTATCTTGGCCTGAACATTTTTCTAAGCTGTTGCTTCTGCTCAAGATGACTCCTCTGACACATTCCCCAGAAATAACAGTTCCAGAATGGGAGCTTCCTCATGTTCCTTATAGTCAGCAGGAACGTAATGAATTAATTTAGCTGTGCTCTTAAGGTCTTACCTTTTCTGAGTAAACCTTTCATATCTTGACCATCTATTAACGCTGCAGACTCTGCCAGGTTTCTAGTTTCTGGTATGTTTGCTTTCTAATTAATCCCTTTTGATTAATCATTTCATGCCTTTAACAAGTTGATTCTAAGAATCTGTTTTGGCCTGTGTTATAATTGTTTTACATTTAATTAATCAAAGCTTAAATTTTCTATTTTCCTTTTAGTTGTAATATAACACTGATCTTTTAAAAAAGAAAATTGTCATAGCCACTCCTCCTCTGCTGTTTACCAGTTCGTTTTCTTTTTTGTCGTTCTTTTAAAGTCTTTTTTGATATGCATTACACATTCAGTTTGATCTCCCAATAGAATATTTCTAAAGGTATTTCCTTGCTTCTGTAAATGTTTGGCTGCCTTCCCTATTTGCTTACTTTTAAAGAAAAAACCTGTGTGGTTCCTCACCTTTGTGCTGTTTCCATTTTTTAAATTAAAAGCTACTCTACTGTATTTCTGTGGGTAAAAAAGTTGAAGGAAATTTGCTTTCAAGTAGAAGCTACTGGTAAAATGTCTTATTTCAACTGTATTCATGTATCCTTATCATTACTAATCATCATCACATAAATTACTTGTAAGAGTGATATCTGAGAAAAGTCTCTTGCAGAAAACGTGTCTTTTGGCTGAAAAATCTGTTTAGATGCCACTTGCAAAACATCTGCTACCAAGACATTACCTCTGTGAGCAAGTTATTACTTTTTATGCAAATACAAACCCGAAAGAGTTTCACAGGGTAGCCTCATAACAAATATATTGCAATAATCTGGTCTTGACGTGACAAGGTTTTAAAGTGCAGTGACAACCTCTGTACCTAATAAGAAAAGTCAGCTTTCCCATCAACAGCATCGATAATGCCTGGTTGAGCGGCCACTGTGAATTGTCATCAGACAGCACCAGTTCCAAGTTGTGAACAATTTTAGCTATGGAAGGTTTTGCTCTATCAGTAGAGGGGCTGCAGCTACTTCTGCCATCTCTGTCAGCAATTTCTTCCAACTTGCCTTCCTACTCTCACCTTAGCTGAGCAGAATCACAGCGAGGTTCCTGTGTAGTGTGTGTCCCTGAGCGAGATATTTGCTGTGGTGAAATTTTGGGTTGAACATGTTACTATCATATTACTGTTGTCAGCCTTTGAGTATGCATATGTTGGACACCTGACTAAATTGTTTTTAGGATTAGATTGGGTAACAAATTCAATAAAATAAAGGCAGAAACTAGCTTAAGTTCATTGCCCATAAGTTTTTGTGCCTGTGGCTTTTTGTCCACCTCCTACAAGGATCAGTTTTGTGAGACCTTCAGGGTCTAGCATCTGTGTCAAATTCAATAAATCACATCCAAAAAAAGGAAAACTGCTTGAGAAGCACAGTAGTTCACTCTGCAACTTCTATGTTTTGGGAGTAGGGTTACGGAACTCTCTTGGCGTAGAAATTTTAAATCTTTGAGTAGAACAGGATGGAAATAGGATACTGCAAATTTTGCACATATGACTTCCTAGATTATTCATGAAATATCTTTATCACTTTCTCTTATACAACTCCCCCTGAAACTCTCAACTGAAGCCATCAAATACTCTCTCTCTACCCTGGATACAAGTGTGCCTCCCTTTGTTTCTAGCTGTTTCTCATTCAGAACTGTCCCCCAACAAAAGAGTCCTTCTAGTGATCCCTATCCATGGCAGTTTTCAGGATCAGTACATGTTCACGTCATTGAGCTTCCAGTTGTCTCTGATGTACCTGGACTCCTGCCATCCATTAACTGAGTTTTCCATTCTCCCCTGGTTTTCTTTCTGACCTTTTGATGCACTGTCTGTGTTTCATTTAGAAGCATCTTACCTTTCTTGTTACTGCTGCTGATGGCGGTCCTAAATTTGGTTCATCTTCCATCCATTTTCTCTATATTTCTGTCTAATAAGATTGGTTGAATTTTAATGGGTCCTTGTAGAGGTCTACAGACTCGCAACAACTGAGAAAATCTATGAAGCTGAAATGTCAGGAATCCCTTTTAAGATTTATGCTGACTGTCCAACCCAGTACAACTTTATACACATACAGCAAGTTTCTGAGCTTCTGCACTGTCGCTGGATAAATACTGAGAATATGCTGCTCTCTATGTCCTTTCCTCTTGTCTTCAGATTTCCTCTTTTTCCCTAGATATAAACTATACTGGGTAACAAAAAGCATTTCTGGTTCAGCTTGTCCACTAAGGACCCTCTTCATGTGTTTTCAATATAACACATCAAAGATTACACTGTTCCCAAAAAGGATAAAAGGTTTTATAAAGTACTATGTAATTGTATTTATAGAAACAACTAAAATCACTCACAATATACAATTTTTTTTGTCCTAAAATGAGGTAAAATATTGTAGGAAAAGAAATATTTGTTCCCCTGAATCCTTCATAACCCCTATGGGACACTCAGAAATTTATTTGCAAATGGAAAACACATGCATTGTCAAGTGATGCCAGACAAATTTGCTTACAGAGACTTTGGAGCATTTCAAATGTTCATGTTTATAGCAAACACAGTGCTCTTCCAGTAGGGAATCTATCTAGGCATGCAACTGTCATTTACTTTTAAAGCCCACAAGATCTGAAATACGACAGCTCTAAAACTTCAGGACTTTTTAGATAGCAGGCCTGATAAAAGACAGGGTCTTTGAAGCTGGTGTTGCCTGTACAACTAGAAGACTATGGCCAGCCTTACCAGAGATCTGGAAGGTAGCGTGGATCAAGGATCATTCCCCAAGGGGCCTTTTGTACAAGTCCATCCTGCTTCCGAGGTGTGACAGAGTTTAATAGTATGGAAGTGGTCAGACTCTGCCCGGTGGCCTCTGAGGTACTTAGTTTACTGCAGAGATGTAGTCAGTGCCCCTGCACTGATGGACTGATGGTCAGGGTGCTGCATACCAGCATCTCCCTCAGGGACAAGAGATGGGGCCCAGGTATCCCAGAGCTGGCAGGGTCTGGTGCCACCCACCCAGCCAGGAGCAGGGTAGCTGGGGGACACTGGGGCAGGCCAGGGTGGGACATGGGCTGTGGCCATGGCTGGGCAGCGCAGAGCTGTGAGGAACTGGAGAATGACCCTGCTGCAGCATCACTGGGCACAGGCTGACGGAACCAGGGGGCTGACATGGGGTCCTGGACTGTGGGCAGCATGGGAGAGTTCTGCAGAGCTGAAATGGAGTCCTGGGTCCGGGGCAGGTAGGGGACACCCCAAAGGGGTGGATGGGCAGGGACAACCAGGGCTGTGGGTGCCCTCATGATAGTGATGCTGAGGCTTTGCTGCCCTTCTTTCAACAATTTAATTTCCTTATGCTTTCCTTTGTAAAATAGTGAGCTTTTTTAGTATAGGTGAGTGGTTACTTAAAGAAATCAGTGCATGTCATTAAATGCCAAAAATACAGCTGGGAAAAATGCCCTCAGATGACAACACCCAGCTCTTTTCCCATTCTCCTGCCTGGCAGCAGGTGTCTGCCACCTTGCCCATTCTACCTCCTCCCATGGACACCGCAAGGCTATGGGGACAGCTGGGTACAGTACTAATGCAAAGCAGAGTTTTGTTTTTTTCTGAACAGTTACTGAACAGAGGATAAATATAATTGGAGTGTACTGTACAGACAGCCTCAAACCCCAGAAAACTGCTTCTGCCTATAGGGAAGTATTGTATTAGGTGAATGCTCTATTCCCTCCGCCCCCCCCCCCCCCCCCCCCCCCCGAATGTCTGCAATTTGAACCTGAGGACACTCTGTACCTGTTTTCATAGCCCTGAGTGCCTCACAGGGAAGCATTTCATAAGTGTGAGCTCTATTCTTTTGAACTCCAAACATCTGCCTTAAGCATCTGCTTTTAATCAAAGCGAAACCAATGCCCTCCTTCACTGGACAATGTGGTACAGATAAAAAAGGCCAATGGTGTACTGACTGCAAAGCCCTCAGCTTTCTTATTCCCCACTTCAGATCCCTTGCCAAAGAACCTTTGTTGTCATTTCAGTTTTTCAGCTATAACCCAAATTTAATGGTCAAAATTTCAAGGAAAGATTACATATAAATATATTCTTTGGGGTTAATTTTCATTTTAGTCTTCTTTTTCCACAAGTAATGTGCACATGCTTCTTTGAAAGGAAAAACTAGATTTTGTTCATGCAAGATTAAAATATAGTTTGTCATGTCTGAAGGGACTGAAGATGATTATTTAGTGTGATATGTACTGAGGGGAGTTAACCACATAATTCCTGTTAACAATGAAAAACGAGTAAGCAGTTCAAAGTACACCAGCCGAAAAACACTCTGAATGTCCCAAATATATAATATATACATGGTGCTTCCAAAGGCCATATTACCTGGGGATATAAAGAATTTCGTACACATATGTGACAGCTTTTAAAAGGTTCATTTCTGTTTCAAGCAGCACTTTTTGCAGTAAAAGTAGGTTTCTTCCAACTCCATTTAGCAAAAATTGCTAATAATAAGCACAATAAGCTATTTGAAAAGTCAATGAAAATGAGAGCATGGCCTGAATAATTGCAGAGCCATTTTTACAGCATTGTTCATTGAAGATTATAAACTTCAGGTTTTATTTATCAGCAATCATAGACAGTCTAGATGCAAAACTATTCCCCCTAACCTTTGAATTGATATATGAAATGCCAGCCGGTCTCCATAGTTGTCCATCTCAATAACATGGTTTCTGGTTTCTAGATATATCTACAGTTTCTTGGGGGGGGGGGGAAAAAAATCCTCTGTGAAGAATTAGTGTATCAGAGAAGGTAGAAATTTTTTAAGAATTTTTTTTTCATGCATCAGACATTTCAATATTCCTAAAAACTCTGGCCTACCTGGAATAATATATTTAGACCTGTGCAAGAACCTCATCAAGCACACTTTAGTGTTTAGATAAAGTTGAGCTTTCATGCAGTTAGAATGGGCAGCATGAGACCGGATAACCAGTCTCTGCCTCTGCTAGTAAATTAAACTGCTCCAAGACATAGATCTGATTACTGTCCCTTGGTCAATGTATTGCTGTCGCCAGCATGGCCCATGGCATGCTTTGGCTGGCTTGCATCCTCCCAAACAACGCCTGGACACAACTGAAGGTTTAGCACAGTTCCGTGACTGTTCTTAACAGTGTGAATACAGCTGTTCTGTAGGGTATAAAAGCTGAGATTGTATTTGAGCCATGCCAGCTGGCCTCAGCGCTAGAGAGGGGTCCTTAGGACCTTTTATTTACTACTGGAAATATAGCCCTACAGTCTATTCTAGGCTCTGCTGCTGAACTGCTGTCTAACCCTCTGCCCCTCAGCTTCCCCTGCTCTGCATAAGGGTCAGCTT
The DNA here is from genome assembly GCF_017639655.2 of Falco naumanni. Lineage (NCBI taxonomy): Eukaryota > Metazoa > Chordata > Aves > Falconiformes > Falconidae > Falco > Falco naumanni. The sequence goes on along the minus strand of NC_054059.1, from coordinate 59,831,339 downwards.
AGTGACAAATGCTTCCTGCTGTGAGATATATATATAAAAAAAAGAGTTCTAGCCAGAATTAGATCGACTTTATTTAAAAAAAAGTCTGTCAAACTCATGTTATGTCAGCAACATGACCCTGAAGAAAGTTATAAAAATATTATCTTTATAGTATAGGAAACCTGGGTAACAATCAAATTATATTGAAGACAGACTGAGTAGTTTTCTGGGACTCGTGTACCTAAAAAAGCCTGGTTTTTTAAAACCTTAATAATTAATATCAGATACTGCTAATTCATAGCAGACCAAAAAAAATGTAAGGTAAAGCAGGACATGATTGTTAAGTATCAGTGTTTCTCACTGTTGCTGGCTGAAGATAAAGACATTGCCTGCCTGGCTGAAACACTGGTACATCTTTTGACTTACTTTTAACTCAACTTGCAAGTAGTTGTGCAGTATGACCACGCACTGAGATATGCTTCATATCGCCTTTTCTGCCACACAGAAGGATATGTGTGATCAAAACTCATTGGAAATCAACACGTCTAACTTCCAAAACTGCTCTGGGAATTTTTACGGAGAGCACTAGTTGATCCAGGCAAAAAGCAGGCCAAGGACTTAACAGTATAGGTGATTGGCTTTTAGCTCCTGTTTCAGTGCCCTGGCACTTTTTAATTTGCTAGTATAGATAAGTCCATTATGTGGAAGAGATCATAAAAATATTATATTTCTTTCTTAGCATCAGAAGCCATACCGATGTATCATAAACATAATTTCATGCTCTTAAAATACTAGTGTTTCTGAAAACAAGACTTGCCTCCTAGACAGACATAACTAATTTGCTGCATTATCAATAATTTCAAAATCTTTGTCATGTTTGGTGTCTCTGCAATAGAGAAACTCTGTGTTAGTGAAAGCTTCTGATGTTTTCCTTTTCTGAATTCAAATAGACTTTCTTCAGCTCAGTTCATAGTTTTTAAATTTAGTTAGCTGGCTTATGGTTGGTAAATAGAAAAAGAAAAAAACAGAAAGAAAAGTGGATCCTGTTATATTGAAATGTTCTTATCATCTCTTATTTATCAATGATTAGCTGGAAATAAAATTATTTCTGTTTTCTAGATGGTGGGAAAGACTATCAATAGATAACCAGTTTTATGCACTCAGGTTTGCCCACAATACTTGATTCTTTCAAAATAAAATGCTGAGGTGGTGTCTGAAGGGGGATGAAATCAGTGGAAAACTCTGATTAACATTAATAAGCTTTAGCCCATCAGATCAAACACTGGCCTCACTGTTCGCTTTTACCGTTGTTGCCAGCTAAGCCAAGAGCTCAGGCTCATGCACTGCTTGCTGCCATGGGGTTACTGCGGTCCTGCTAGGATCTGGTGGAAACAGCTTTCTTTCAACCAGGTCAGTTCGGCCCTGGTTACACAGAGATGTATTGCTAATGGAACCATGGCATATCTGTGAACTGCGGCTGCCAGGGTGTGGTAGAATCCATTCTAGTTTAAAGGACTAGGTAGTTCTGGTAGTTTTAAGGAAGCTATCTGCTTCTCCCACTACTCCAGCATTATTTTTAGATACTTGCCCTTCTGTTCTTTAATCGTCTATCTAGCTGGTTGACTGTTACCTTATTTATTTATTTATTTCAAATAAAGTTGGATAAATAAAGTATTATAAATAAGGTATTTATTTATTATACCTTATTATATACCACTGCTGAGTTGTGAAGGCTGGCTGAAGAAGTAGTGCTGGTTCAACTGTGGCTCAGGATGTGATCCACTATTAACTTGCAAATGGGTCAGCAGTGTTGGCTATGGAGCGCTGGGCAAAATCACATTGTTTTCTTTTTTCCCCTTTCTCTTGTTGCTACACACAGAAAGAAAATGGAGAGCTGATTCAGTCACTCTGGTTTGAAAATCTGACAATGACAGTGGACAATGCCGATTGCCTTTTATGTTTTACTCTGTCCTAGAGAGTGATTGCCATTATGGAAAAGTCCTATAAAAGGCTATAATCATTATTTTCAGAATTTTTCAGAATTACTTCTGCAGAAACCCATTTCAATTCTGTAAACCCCTATTGCTTTATTGTCTTGAAATTCTGTCCCTATCCCATTGCCATAATAAGGTTCTAATCTTTTGAATATCAGTTGGAATGTTTGCAGATTTTTTCTTCTGCCTGTTGCACAGATCAGTTCATTATGCAAAGATCATTTCAAAATATGAAGAACCTGCAATTTTAGGTGACAATGGAAACTGACAAGTGAAGTTTATATTTCCCAATTCATTTTGTAAGTATCCACTCTGAATTCACTCAGTATCTTTACTGACTATTACTGCAACAATTTGATGCTTGACTATATATATATTTAAAGTTACGCTAAGAAGAAAGTGAGCCATAGGAAAAGGAGAATTAAGGAGTTTCCTGGAGGCTGTTCATACTTTCTTGAACTTCTAAAGTTCCTTTGTCATTTCTTCAGATGAAAAAAAAATTAAAATAAAATGCAAGGAGCCCAGAGATGTGAAACATCACCTTCCCTCCTTATCCCCTTCAACTGAATGCGTGTACCAAGTACGTTCCTGTCCCCTTTGGTCAAGGGGAAGTCTCAGAGATAATTATATTGTCTTAGATTAATTCCCAAAAGGCATATTATTTTGAAACAACAATAGCTCAAAGGACAATGAGTGGACTTGATTCTGATCTCACTTATTTACATGTATACCCAGAACAATTCCCTTAAAGGTAACAGAGTTGCAGTGATGAAAACTATTAGATAATTTGGGTTCTATGGGGAAGATTTCTAAAAGCTCAAGGCAATCTATTTTAAAGGGAAGCAAAAAGACATTATTTGTCCTCAATTTGTAAAATCAGAATGAGGTTTCCCCATTTTCTTCCTGCTGCACAGTACTGAAACTTTGTGACACAAATAAACCAGCTTTGTAATCCAGACACAATATTTGATAGTAATGTTTTATGCAGAAGACAGACCAGATAAAATGTCCCATTAGAGGACTGCCCATGAAGGCAGATGCATCCTTCTTTACCAGTTATAATTTTTCTTAAGTTTTGAAGAAAATCCTAGTACAAATGTCTTAATAACAATAATAGCATAGTAGGGTAAATGCCTTCTTGGCAATAACCTGGCAGTTACATGCTTGTTGTTCTTCTCCCAGTATCTTGTGCTGCATCACGGTGGCATTCTATCACAACCAGCCAGTTTGCAACAGGCTTCACTGCCATGTTTCAGATAGCAACAAACTCTGAAGTGTACAACAGAACCATTAGCACTCATTGATCCCCTCCTCTTTTTCCATGGTACTTCTAAACCCGCTTCAGAGAGCATCAAATGATCCCAAGGAACTGCTCAACATCTTATCATCTTTCAAATTAGTCTATAGCCTCTTAATTGTTAACCCTGTTTGGCAGTTAAGAGACTGTATTTTGGGGACTGGAGACACTTCCCACTTCCATCAATAGGGTGTTGGGTTTTGATAGCCTTCCTCACTCTGATTTTCCATGTTGCTTGTGCTGAACCTAGATTACTTTCTTTCTATCCTTTTAAAATTAGGAGTGGATAAAAGTAACAAGTTGTGATGGGCAAAGTCAGGGAAGCTTTCTCTTTAGATGAAATATTTCACTTTATTTGGATAAAAGCTGTGCAATGTGCTTGGTTTTTTTTAGTGAGCTGTCAATGATCAGGCAAAACATGTATTCATGCTATTTGTGTGTTTGGAAGAAAGAAAGCAGAGCTGTTTCTTTGTATTCATTCAGAGAAGTGAAATCTTAACTGAAGAATTGCAAATTACATCATCATGCTGAAGATTCCTGTCATAGGCAAGCACTTTTGATATTGCCCCTCATATCAGGGAAAAAAAAAAAAACCCACATAGTTTCTCTTGGTTATTATTGTAATAAAATCTATCTGAAAAACTGAGAGGCATTTCCCAGGGAATTTTCAGAAAATTGGTTACTTTTGTTGAAATAGTTTGCAGTAAGAATGACAGAGAAGAATAGACTTGATTTAAAATGTTTTGAGTTTAAACTGGAAATTCAAAGCTCTTAACTTTAGAGCCCTACTTCTCATCTAATTTTCATATCTGACTATACAAGGTGGTAGAGGGGGAATGGAGCAAACAAAATAATTGCATAAAACAGTTTTATTTACATCTCTAGTATTTTCACAGAGAACAGATAGCATTTTGTTTAATTTAAACCAAGCAGGTACAAGATGCACTAGGAACATGGCAGTTAAGGACTATGTTATAGATGATACTTTTGGCCTTAGGTAATACTTTACACAGAGCTGGCGAAACTATCATTAACTTAAATGCTTTTAATTTATTATTCTCCACATTCGATTTATATGGATGTCTTCCTCTAGGTAGCATTTACCTATAGGCAGAGGACAGCAAAATTTTGATAAAGCACTCAACTCTTACTGTAATGCTTTAGAATGCCAGCACCATCAATTTTCAATGGAGTGAACCAGATTTGATACAAAGAGGGAATGTGAAGTTGCAGGGCTACCCTCCTGACGTGTGACCAGGAGCAAGGCGTGCAATAAGAACAGCTATGGTACCTTTTGTTCTCCATGTAAATCCATAGCAGTCAGTCCTAGCAACTATACGAGGCTTGAAATTTCATTTTTCAGCCATTCCACACTCATCATTAACTTGAAAGAATTATTTACCCAAACTACAAAATATTGTTGCTGATCTTTCACTACATAAGGGTTTTTTTTAAAAAAATATTATATTTTCTACTGGAGAAAGAACTCAAATTTCCAGATAGTGAGATGGAAATATCCTTTTTAGAACATGTATGTGTATAAACACATTTTGTATCTTCACACCATGTAAATAAACAACGATCTTTACCACTGTCTGCAAAAAAACAAAAACTGTCCAGTTACAACTAAAGAGGATAAATATCATTAATTCTAAGTAATGAAAATACTTTTTCTTTTCAGAATTTGTTTCTGTTCCAGCAAGATGGTTTGTCACTAACTTATGCAGAAAAATTGGTTCTTAAATAGTTGTTAAAACAATAAAGATCTCATTAGCATTGTTTTTAAAATCAAAAAACACTGCTTTTTTCTAAATCATGCACCCTGTGGATCTTTGAAGAAAAAAAATCCATGTTTTTAAGCTGCAGTGACTCAGAATTATTGCAACTGCAGTTTTCCTTCAGATGTACTGGTTTCTGAGTTAAGTCTTGTGGGAATATATTGTTTCAAAGTAGTTCATGGGATATAATTTTCAAAGGGTTGTATGAAAACCATACACTTCCGATTAACGTTAATGGGGAGTTGTGTAGCTAAACAGCTTTGAACGTTCTGGTTACAAGTTTATATCTTAGTGAGCTGCACATGGTTCCCCCACTATAAGCAGATGGTGTTTTTATAGATTGCAGAAGAGCTCTGCTGTGGATCAGCAGACACCATGTTGAATGTTTCTTTCTACTATATATTTCATAGGTAAGTCCATCAGGAGAGAGACCTTTTCTCTGTTAGCTATCTTATTTCGTAGGTTTAGCTTATTAATTATTCAGTATAGCTATATATTTTTATACAAGGAACTTCATGCAAAATCAAAATAGTGCCTTGCTCACAGTAACTCTATCATGTACTGCCAAGTAGCCTAAATTGCTGTTGTGGGGCAATCAGACCTGCAAACCACTGTGGAAAGTGCTCAGTTAGCTTTACTCACTAATTGCATTCTCAGTGAAAGATTTTGCTGTTTGTTGTGCCTCAGGTGATAAATGATGATACAGCATTACATAATTACAGCATGCATCACTTGAAACTGGCCATGGAATAATGGGAAGCCATGCAATGCCGAGTGCAAAGAGAATTGAATAAGTGAATTGAACAAGTGTACACAGCGAATTGACATTCTCATTTGCTAGCTATGAGCTGGAAGCTGTTACAAGTAAGCCCTCAACTATGTCACGTACCATGGTATATCTGATTTAATAGCTTTAATTATCTATTCTTGCTGGCTAGATATCTAAACAAATAATCTTTTGAAATATGAATAGATCAATCTTCCTTTTTCGGTTTGAGGATCACTAAAATGTGATATGCACACTACAGAAAGGCAACTCATCTCCAGGTTAGGCTACTATTTGCATGATTAGGATAACAATCTGCACTAGAACGATTCCATGGGGCTTTTCAACAAAAAAATATCATCAGATCTCCTTTCTCCTCATATCTCTGCAGGTGTTCAAAGAATCCAGCTTATTTTATTCCAGATACTAGTCTTGCCAACTAATTGTTTTAATAACAATAGCTTATGCAGAGCGTGGGAAACTGGGCTTTTACGTTTTCACTGCCTGTGTCCTGATTCAGGACTCGGCACAGAGATCCAAGAGGTGTAACAACACTCTAGTATCATAATGACTAAACTACAAGCTCAGTAATACATGATAATGCATAACATAGACCTGAATTTAATACCTCATATTCTTACCATTGCTATGCAAGGGGACAACAGTGGTATAGCTTTACAAGAAGAAAAAAAGTTTAAAGAATACAGTTTTCTTCTCTGACCATCTTTTGGTTATTGTCCACACGAATAAACTTGGTTGTCATTTGAAAGTGCTTATAAACTCTCCAAAAGTAATAAAGCCACATGCAGTTTACTTCTGATAGACAGAATAGCTCCACCAATCTGGTGTTTCTCTCTGTTGGAAATCAATGAGAATCATTGCATTAGAATCAGTGATCTCTCACTCAGTCTCCAAAGGCGTTTTTTACAAAACAACCCATACAAACTAGATCATTACTTTGGACCAGAACATCACTAAGGACAGGTAGATTTAAACTTTGGCTTTGTAGTGGAATCTTTGCTTCTATCTAATCATATATCCCATCATAACATTACCTTCATTGGTATAACATTCGTATTAATTACTTCTGGAAAAACAAAATTTTTATCCACCGAGTAGTACCAATCTTATAATTTTATGCATTATATGAAATTCAGAAAGTGTTATTGTTTCAAGAACCTTTTGTTCTCCTAAAATTGTAATCCTTTATTTTAAGCATCAATGAAAAGTATCACAGATGAAATGTGCTTTTCAGAATGTTCTAATTTTTTTATAGGTTAGAAGATGCTATTGGAAATGTAGCTTTATCAAAACATAAATTTGATCATATATTTACTCAGAAATATTTCTGAGAATTATCTTGGTCAGGTAAGTAATACAAGTGCCTTTTTTGTGCACTAGTGCTTTTTATCACGCAGCTTCTCTAGAAATCAGATCACTTGAAAGACCACTATGAAATGGAACCCTCAGCTTTTAAAGAGCAGAAACAATATAACACTGCAAAATAAAATGTTTAATTTACTAGAAAAAAAATTCATCTACATTTTTAATTCTTAGATCTAGCCTAATCTACTAGAAAAATAACCAACAGTAATTTCGCCTTTTAAATATTTTGCAGACTGGAGAGTTTAAATATTTTATTAGCTTAAATTGATATTCGTACTCACAGTCGAAAGAAGAATAGCCTCTAATACAGAAAGAAAAACATAATCATAAAATGTTCAGCTTTTGTCCATATTCATTCAATCACAGTTTATTTTAGGTGTCACTATTAAGCAAAGATAAGTGAGCTGGTACGAAATCCTTCCTAGCCATTAATATGACACTTATGTTCATGACACCCTTTCAAAATAATACTAAGTTAATATAGAAAAGTAGTTAATGATACAAACCAACATAACATTTTTTTTTCTAAAGGCCACAAAAGCCTCAGAAATCAGACAATATGATTCTGATATAACAAGATACTCAGTTACAGTCTTATTTAGTAATTTTTTCAGTTCAGTTCACTTTATATGGAAAAATCTCTTAAAGTGAGGGAGCACATATTTTTTGAAACTCATTCCTGAGAAAATGGACCTCACACCTCTTTCATGTTCATTCATATAAGCTAGCTTTCCAAATTAATTTTTAGCTTTGGCACCTGAGAATGAACAGATTGCTTTGTGGTAGAAAGTATTTCTAATAAACAATGAAAAAAATGGATGAGATGCTACTACCAAATTCCAAATATGAAATAGCAACTAGAGGTCTAGAGTCTGGAGAGGTTTAGCCAATTATGTTGATTAAAAGGCCTCTAACAAAACCAGTGTCACCGATGTACACAGATCTTTGCTCCTTTGGGAGCATCTGTCTTTCAGAAGAAAAGCATAGCAGGTTAAAACTCCCAATTATTTCCCTTCCTTATAGTCATGTTATAAGCTCTCCTACAACTCTGATAGAACTTTCCTAATTATTTCCCACAGTTACCCTATTGTTCCTTATTCAGCCTAACATCTTTCTTTTATTGTTTGCTAATGGGGCATTTCCTGCAAGCACATTATGAAAGATCAGACCCAACTATGTATCCTGCACAGAATACTCATCTGATTTATTAGGCTGAGCACAAATAAAGTTCAGTGCAAACAAAGATTTTAAAATTGAAATAGCTAAGATGCCATTGGGAAACACTTGGCCATCGATGGAAAAAAATTTAAATGCCAAAAGTGTATCTATTCATCTTGCAACACACAGACTGCAGTTGGAGCAGTAGGGGAGATTTTCTTTCTAATCTTTAAAATCAGATCAGACAGTTCAATGGTTGAATGGTTTGTTCTCCAACTGGACAACAGAAATTTTGATTATTCACTGTGGGAAGGGACTCCTTTCCTCAATTCACCCTGACAACTCAGTGATGCGCAAAAATATACCTCTCATGTGGGATCAAACAATTTACAGGTAAATTATGCAGAACAGATGAGGTATACTCTACTGTCAGTACCTTACTTTGCATTTATTGCTCTGTGTGGATGAAAGCTGAACTGAAACAATTGTTTGGAATTATAGTAAATCTTCTTCTTAGTATGACAATATGCAATAGCTGGTTTTATTACTTCCATATGATCTGGAGGCTAATATCAGCTTCAGTTATTATATTTATACATTATTTTAACATACAAGAAAGAGTGTTCTTCCACTTCTAACAGTGGAAGAATTTGACTGACTCGTTCAAGACCCAAACTCCAGCCCATCAGTACACTGGTCAGTACACTTTGTAGTCATACCCAAAAAGTAAATTATAGAGTGGCTCTATAAATATCACATCTATAAAAATAATTTCAACAATTGGTGCCATCTTAGGGTTTTACCTGGAAATGTTGTAGCATGGTGACTTAAAAAAAACATTTAGGGCAGAAGACATTACATTACTGGTTTTATAAAAAGTTTCAGTAAAAATATTGTGGCTTTCTGTTTAAACATCTCACGCAGAGCAGTGAAACCAAAGATAACAATATTGAGTTCCTGGTGAGAGGCAGGAAGTGAAAAATCAACACTAAATAGAATTGGGAGAAAAATGGCTTTATTGTCCAGACAGACACAAAATGTAAACAAATAGTTTAAGTAGTGGAAAGCATATTGGATAGTAGAACATGGTTTTAACTGATACTTTTTCTGTACTAATTAACACAATGACCTTTTAACATAATTTTTTTTCCTAGTGTTTATTTTTACAACAATTAATATCTCAGGGTTAAGAAATCCCTTTTTCAAATGTCAGTTTTGTGTTGTGGAAGGTGATGGAGCTGATGCGGTCCCATAAAGATTTTACCTCCTGATCTTTAGAACAATAATGATATTGTTTAGGCAAACCTTGAAGTTAAGCCTTGGCATTAGAAAGTAGTGCAGATCTATCCCATCCCAGAAAACTGGTGCCTGGAGGAACACATTCCTTGCTAACTAGTTGAAAGTTATGTGAAATTAGTCACCTTTGCCAAATAACGTTCACAAAATGACGCACCCTATTTTTTCAAATGCTCCGCCATAATGTTTAGAAAAGAATATGATCTCAGGGGTTCTTCATGACTTAGCAATGAGAAGACAAACTGGCACAGAAAATTTGTACTCTTTCCTAACAAATATTTCCAGTTTCTATAGGACACAAACTTACTTTCAGTGGATTTTAGTTGAGGTTTAACCAGTGAGTATGGCAGGTCTGACAGAATGTTTCTTGACAGGAAAAGCCAGTTAATTGGGACTGGAGTTTGTTAGTGTTAGAGGCGCTCATCACTAGATTTAGGTGTGTGGTCTAATTTAACCTATTTGCCTGTACATATTCTGACCCTGTGATCAGGTGAGTTTGGTCTTGGAGCCTGTCTTCATCTGATGTAGTTGATTTTTATACAGCTTCATCAGAAAGGAGTGGAAAAGTTACACTGTGGTATAACCAAGTGCTTATCACCTTGCCCTAACCGTCAGGGAGGCAAAGAATGGCTCAGTCCCTATTTGAAAAAGGCGAAGTAGAAGACCTGCCTTTCTCTTTTGAGGTCAGTGCTTTCAAGTAGTTTGAAATCTTCAACTCTACGGTTTTAATGAAAGACTTTGGGATGCCTAAGGTTCTTCTTTACATAGAAATTGCACCTTCTCCATTCCTCAGCAGAGGCTGATACCTCTTCACATCCCCATATCTGTTTCTGTACTTTATTGCTTTGTCACCAGACTGATAAAAAGCAAACTCTTACTACACCAACATTCCCCTTCCCACCTGCTCCCAAAAACCCTCATTTAATATGCTTATTTTTATCAGCTTTTATTTTTATTTAATTCTGAAGCTGTGCAGCATCCCTCCAGAACAATTAAGCTCTCTTGGAATCAGGAGCACTGGGGACTGCTATGCATTGTCATCTCACCTGGTTGATATCTCTACAAAAGAGCTGTGCTATGAAAGCAGAACTAATAAATTCCTGTCTGCCCCAAAGGGCTACTCTGCAGCCTCAGTACTATCCTAATGTATTTTAACCCAGACAATCCTGACTCAGTCTCAGGAGATACCAGGCCAGTTCTTGGCTCTGCTCAAACTTCTGGCATTTTCTTCAGAAGTTACTCCACATGTGACTACATTTTTATTCTAAAAATGAAGATAATAAATAATTCTTTATATAACCAAATTTTTGGTGCTTTTCACTATGTACAGGTTATAAGGGGCATACACTGAGCTCATCTGGGCTCTTTATTTCAAATAAGAAAGTTAAGCAGAAAGTTCTGAAATGCTGTTCTTTCTAGTGTCTGCTGCTGCAAGAAAATGGATGGTTAGCAGGTTGTTCCTGATGCTAATGAAAAGAAGTCAGGAACAATGTACAGTAATATGTTTGAGTGTGCCTGGGAATGCTTCCCTGCATTTAAAATGATATGACTCATGCACATCAACTGCTAAAATCTTCTGTGACACAAATCTGTCCTCCTCCTGCTAGCATTTTCCCTGTACAATTTCCTTTGAAGTGAGAACACACCAGGGACTGGCCCCAATAGGAAATGTGCACAACGCCACCCTGTTTTGGAAGCTAAGACAGCCTCCACTAGCAGAAATACAGGTGATTCCATACCTGTTGGCCTCACTGCTGTGCAACACTCCTAGTCTTTATTAGAACACATTTACCTATGTTTGCTAACAGGGGTGATAGTGCTTTAAATATATACATGTTCAGTCATCTGTGGCTTCTTTACGAAATTTTGGTACCACCTGTATGTTCTTAGTGAATACAGTAGAGGTATAATCTGTGGTGTTTTAGTAACCCTTTGGATCACAAAAATTGTGTATTCTGGTTACCAAAACAATATGGTGTTTGCTGTGTTCTAAATGACAGACGTTACTTTCCTTGGCCAAAGACAGAGCAAATTAACTTTTTCACATGAATCTTCCATCTTTTGAATGCTTAAACAAGTCAGCTTCAGTCCTTCTGGTATGCAATGCTGACGTGTTCTACTTGATGAAAGCCAAGAAAATAAATAGAAAACAAACCTGCCAGAAACACCATCTTACTACATAAAAAAACTAATTAACAAGGGACAATTAATTCTAAAATGAAGCTGTCTCCAACTACATCACTGTGAACTGTGAAAGTCAAAAAATATCTTATGCAAAAATCAGAGACAGAACTACACTCAGTCTTACCTTGTGTGTTGACTGAGTTATGGAAAGACAGAATACAAAGGAATAAGCTCAAGCTTTAAGGCCTCCCAGTAAATCTTGTTTCCCACCTACAATAAGTTCTGAGCAAAGAGCAATGCACATTGCATTATCTACTGTCATAAACAACACAGAGTTATAAAATACTTTTGATTGGAAAGAACTTGTGAAATCACCTGATCAAATCCCTCAGTGAGAGCAGGGGAAACCTAGATGAGGTTACTCAAGGCCTTATCCGGTCAACTTTTGAATATTTGCAATGATGGAGATTCCAGAACTTCACTGGACAATGGTTCAAATATATATATGACCACCCTTACAGTGATTTTTTTAATTCCCAGTATCTAACTGTAATTTCCCTTGCTGCAACTTGTGTCCACTGCCTCTCATCCTTTCACTGTGTGCCTCTGAAAACGGTTTGGCTCCATCAAGTCTCACACTCTCCCAGGTGAAGATAGCAAGAAGATCTACCTTGAGCCTCTTCTTCCTAACATTGAACAAAATCATCTCTTTCAGAATCACGTGATCAGAGAATGGCTAAGGTTGTAAGCGACCTCTGGAGGTTGTCTAGTCAAACCCCCTGCTCAGGGCATGGTCACCTAGATAATGTTTCTTAGGCCATGTCCAGTCAGGGTTTGAATAAATCCAAGGATGGAGATGTCACAACCTTTCTTGGCAACCTGTTCTAGTGTTTGATCATCCATATAGTGAAGAAGATTTTTCTTATGTTTAAATGGCATTTTTTGTATTTTAATTTGTGCCAACTGCCTCTTTACCTTTCATTGGACATTATTGAGAAGAATGTCTCTCCATTTTCTTTAGCATCCCACATGGGGTACTCATACACACTGATCAGATCCATTGGAGCCTTCTCTTCTTCAGTCTAAACAGTCCCATCTCTCTCAATGTCTCTTCATATATCAGATGTTCCTTCCAGGCTCTTAAACATCTTTAAAACCCTTCTCCAGACTCTTTCCTCTATGCCCATGTTACTTTTGTACTGGGGAGCCCAAACTGGACCCATAACTCCAGATGTTTTATCAGTGCTTAGTAGAAGGGAAGGAGCACTTTCCTTTACTTGTTGGTCATGCTCTTCCTAATGCAAGCCCAAGATGCTGTTGGCTGCCTTTGCCACAAGAGCACATTGCTGGCTCATGATTAACTTGTTGTCCACTAGGACCCTCTGGGCCTTTTCTGCAAAGCTGCTTTCCAGTCTGCCTGCCCCTAGACTGCTTTCCTATGAGGTAATTCCTCTGCAGCTTTGGACTTTGCATTTCCCATTGCTGAATTTCATGAGATACCTGTCAGCCCATTTCTTCAGCCTGTTTGAGGTTCCTCTGAAGTGCAGACCTGCCCTTCTGTGCACTGACCATTTCCCCCAATTGGATATAATCTGTGAATGTTCCAAGGGTACATATCAAGCAATCTGCAAATACTATAAGCAACCACTCCCTTTCTTGGAAGTCTGTAGTTTGATATTGCCTTTAGCTACCAAGGGCCAGAGGCAACACAGGTGGGTCATAACTCAACATTAAGTGGGTCATAAAGAAGTACAGGTAGGTAGCCCTTAATCACTTTGTCACTTCCCTATTTAACTCTGATGTTCCTCAAGAGATTAGTATTAGAGATTTTGCCCCTGCACATGCCAATAATGTTCCAGTGCTGACAAGCAGAGATTGCAGACTCAGAACCCAAGCTTGATCAGTATCTACAAACTACGTGTTCCTCTGCCATGTCCCTTGTAGGACTTGATCCAACACCATCTTTTGGAGAAGGCTCCCTACAGATACTATTGCTACTATCACTTTACATGGTCATGTCAGAAGATGATGATGTTACCTGCCTTGCCTATATAATAATCCCATGGGCAGGCCAGTCACCTCTGAGAAAGTCTGGGGATCTGTATCCACATTACATAACCATAAGGGTTCAAGTCCATCTTAAACCGATGTCATGTTGAATATCACCTATTATGCAGAAACAAGCATTCAAGAGTTATTAAGTTGCAATTCAGACTATAGAGAATGTGTGTTGAATTCCTTAGCTCGGGATTCTCTGTGGATGGAAGAAAATTGTATTTGTGTGTCAGCAGACATTAAAAGAACAAGCACATGAAAAACATTATTCTTTACACTGCTCATATCTAATTGTGATGGAGGAATGCGGTTTTTAAAGTCAGAAGGAAGAGTCATCAAAGAAGAATCCCGGGTTATGAAACTAGTAGGGCAAGGAAAAAAATATGTAAAATAATCAGCTGAGTTTTGTCTTTATTGAACTTGGCAATTTTCTTAGTGCTTTCTAATACCCTTGCAACTAGAACCTCTGTACAGTACCTACGGTATCACAGCATAACAAGTAGGAAGAAGCAAATACTGAAAAGTATTATTGGCAGACATATGGGGGAAGGAAAGGCTAAAGAAACAGTGATTGTAGACAGTGGAATGTAGATCTGCACATATGACTTATATATGCATATTAGGTTTATTTTTATATCCTAAACTCATACCTAAGACCCAGAAAATAAAAAAAGTGATAATATATCTTAGGGGTTTTAAGTCTGGGGCACCTGCAGTACCTACATGAAGGCAACAAGTAAGCCTAGAAATCCACTGAAATTGTTAAAGAAATTATTTAGTTGCCATTTAGAGGTCAGTCAGTCATCTGTGGGGAAAAAAAAAAAAAAAAAGAAAAAGAAAAAACACACCAGAAAAAGAAAAAGAAGCAGTACATAGCAAAAGGCAAGAAAATGCAAAATCACAGAATTAAAGAGTCACTCTCCCATGCTACAGGGACCAGGCAATTCTTTTTACTTTTAGAAAAAGAGGAGTTCAAAGGTCAGCTGGTATTAAATCAGAACACTAATGATCTTACTGCTTATTCCAAGGGGTCTGATGACTGGGCAAGAGGCCAGGGCATCTAAGCCAGTAAAACATCTCAATTAGCTGCAAACTCATTGCCAAGTTACTCAGACACATAATATGGCACCCCCTAATTTCTTCTTGATCTCATTCAGTCAAATACCTTTGGGAATTCAATAAATGGGACTAGACGGAGGCAACTAGAGGCAGGAAATGATGGTAGACAATTTTTCTTTTCTAAGGAGGAAGAGGGCTTTCCTCTACATAGATGTATAGACTTCCTTTCCAAAGGATGTACACTCAGTATCATGAAGCCTACCTTCTGACTGCTGTGTCCCTGGAAAAGATGGTGCAGCATAACACTTTCACACCACTGCATTTACTGTCAAGGAAGCTAAAGACTAAGCAGGGATACAAGATTGGAGAAGAGGATCTCAAGATGACATCAGATTCATGCTTTCACTTAAATGCAGAATGACACAGAGAGACCATCCACATTCACTATTTTCTAATTGATCTGTCCGAAAACACCAATTACATTTTTAGCTGTCTTGTTCCAGTGCTTTGCTCTCCGTACCATTGCAAAGGCCTGTTTGCTATTTAATCCAACACTTGCCCACTAAAAGTTAAGCTGATAATTTCTTCTATTTTTCTTGAGGTTATGGAACCAATTGATCTCCAATCAATCCTTTCCAATTTATTTATGTTTAAAACTATCAGGGAAAATATTTTTTTGGATGACAGAAATGCAACATGCCTTGATTTGTTTTGTTTTAGATTCTTTAAAGGTTGATAATCTTGTAAAACATATTTATAGTAATTTTTCAAGTGTGAAAGTGATTTTAGAAAATTATAATGGAACTATTTCATCATTTCCTAAGCAGAATATATAAAATAGAAATTGATGAAACAAAATGCTTCAGCATTTTCCCCATTGTCAAAATTCTTTTTTGAATTATAACAAAAGTTTCATATCACATTGGTCTCCACAAAACTATGTACTGTTCATTCTCCTGGGTATCTTCCTAGCTTGTATTGAATATCTGATGATTATCTTTAAGTACTTTCTTAGATCAGTTTTACATATATCTTATAGTAACTTATTATAAGCCATATGTTTCAAATTTTCTCATAGGAAATCAAAAGGGAATGTCAAAAGCCTTACTAAAGTCAAGATATCTCGTGTCTCTAATTTATTTATCTGGTGAGGCACTCCCTTTCAAAGAAGGAAATTAAACTAATTAACATGATATGGTCTTGACAAATTTAAGTCTGCTGTTTCCCTCATCTTCAAACATTTACAAACTGATTGTTTAATTACATGTTTCAGTATCTTGCTAGTTACTAACATTAGGCTGACTGCTATAATTCTCAGGCCTTTATTCTTCCTTTTTACGTATAAGACCTAAACTTGCTTTCTTAAGTCCTCTTGAATGTTACCTGCATTGTACTTCAGTCCTCATTCACAGACCTTGCTGAAGGATTTCAGATCATTTAAAATGAGTCTTTATAATCAGATTTGTTATATGGAAAACTGTACTGGATAGTCATAGTCTTGTGTATTGAGGAAGTGGCTTGACTCGCCTTTGGATAGATGGTACAAAAAAGGTGGTTTTGATGTAGGTTTACTTATTTATTTGAAGGGAACCCTTGGACCAATTATATTTGCTCTTTTTGAAACAGATAGCAAAGTATCATACAGGCCATCTGTATATTAGCCTTAATCTCAGCACCAGCCTCTTTGTATGAATGACCTCACAGGTGCTTTTTTTGTTCTTTTTGTTTATGGGCAAAGAGTTTTTGAAATTGATTTTTTGGTTCTATATAACAATTAATTCTTTTTGCTGTTGCATTTCCTCTGTGCCAAGTTTTCTCTTTTCCCCAGATGATAATTTCATTTTTTTATTCAGTTTTGAGGATGTGGAGCCTTCTCTTAAAAAATTTTCTCTATTTGGTGGCAAGTTACAAATTTTTTTCTGCATCTGTGTCTATCTCATTTAAAGGAATCTCTACTGAATTTGTCTTCTGCATTTATCCTTAAATTCTCCTGTCTCTTTAATTATTCCTTTAACTTTTCCATCTTGAAGTAAGGATGTACTGTTCAAGGTAACAAAAAGATTTTTTATTGTAGGCCTACTTTTGTTTATATATTCATTTAATTTAAATGCACTAATCTTTACATCTGAGGATATTTCTCATTATTTCCTTTTTTATAAAGGTCTTGCTGCTTGATTAAAATTAACTTTAAGACAGTGCCTTCTTGTCACCAATCCTTGACTACTGAGAAAAGAAGCAGTATTTTTTCCTTACCTTATATCTAGTGATAAAAGTCCCCTGTAGTAATAAAAGCATGTTCATTTAAAAGTTTTCATCTATAATCAGCAGTCATATAGACTCTTCCTGACATCTAGGTTCTTATTCTTTCCTTTCTTACTAATTACAAGCTGTACATTACCTAGAAATCAACCAACATCTTGCCAGTCACCCGTTCTCTCTTTTCTTTCCCAAACCCTCAATTCTTGCATTTCTCTGTGCATGTGTGGCCAGCAATGGGTCTGTCTGGGAGCCATCTGGCATTGGCTCTGTTGGACATAGTAGAAGCTTCTAGAAGCTTCCTACAGAAACATACGCATGTGCATGTGAAATGCATACAGACATATACATGCTCACACACATCTTTCTTTCCAAATACACACCGGAGTGTGTGAGGTGATCACTTATAGTGGGATTGTTCCCTTTCCAGTAGGAAAGCTTCTCCGCGGAATCACTGGAGTACACTGAAGTTGAACATGCAGTGGGAGAACAGAGCCAAGAACTTTTTGGGTCATTTGGTTTTGCAGGAGTACTCCTTCCATGTGGGCTAGTACCCGATGACTGGCTACATAAATGCAGGGAAAACTTTTTGAAGTAGAGATAAATGAAAACTATTACATTGATAACAAGACCATAATTCCATTTTTATCCAGACCCTCACCTCCATTTGCTAAAGAAATGCAGGGCTATTTAAGCTGTAGAGTTTGGGTTTGGTGGGGCTGGTATTTACAATAAGGTGGAGGTTTGACTGGAACTGCAATTCCCTTTGAAAACTCATTTCTACTCAGAGCTCATATACAGTGCTGAAAAACATTATTTCCTTTCAAGAAAGTTCATCTGTCAACCAAAAATGGTAAACAGTATTGCTTGTTACTAAGCAGAGTTAAGAAAACATGCAGTAACCAGTATTCATAAAGCAGTCCATACTAGGTAAATCTATAGGAGATGAGCAGTGTCTTGACTTGTTTCAGCTTCAGAGTGATTTTGTTCACTGTTTTAAGTGGGCTGTTATAAGTACATCTAATGGACTTATGAGTTTATTTAGTCCCAAAATGTATAGAGAGATGAAAAAAGGCAGACTGCTTTGTAATACAAAATGCACATTACTGTTTCTAGCTAGCATGCATTATAAGACCTTGTCAAATATTTTGCAATTGTTTTATGTCTTTCTATTCCCAGTCTATGCTGTCAATTAAGTCTGTGTAAGTAAATGAAATCATGTTAGTGTGAAGTAGTAAGAACTGTATCTGAAGCCAAGACTTTTCTTGGCCTTTGAAGCTGTGTATGTACAAAACTGTTCCTTCATGTGCATATGGCTATAGATTTGACTGACTCCAACACCTGAGCAAACATATGGTATTGTGTGTGTGTGTATTACCTTGGCAAATGTTTGAATGCCAGCTCTCCCACTTGAGTACTGGTGGTGTTGAATAGCAGGTCAAGTGTGGGTGCAAGTGTTTGCACTGCTGGATATGGGGTGTATTTGTTAGTGCAACTTTGCAAGAACAGAAAGGAACTGCCAGGCTGAAAATGGGGTCCACGGGGCTAAATGACAATGGTTACATTGCTGTGGATATTTGAATTCACTGTGGAACTCTCCAACGTACCTTGAGTCATTGTGTATCTGCACCTAAATTTATCTTGTTGACACCAAATTTGAGTTCCGGGAAGTCATAGCCTAGGTCCCTGGAAGGCTAGGCAGTGAGCAAGGAGCAGTTTCCTACATTTAGCTCTCAGACACTTTCTGCATGAACAAGATTCATGCTGAAAATTCCATGTAGAAAAAAAAAAAACACCACAAAACCAGCAAACCAACCCACAAAAAAATCACCACCACATGTCTTTTCTCAGCTCTTCACCTGCCTCACACACCATCATGAATTCCCAAAGTTGCTTCCAGAAAGTTTCCAGAGCTTATCTTTGTCTTTTCCACTCTATTCAGTGTTTTGTGATTTTCTCTCCTCATTTAGCTGCTCAGAACCATTTTTAACAGTGTAGAGAGCAATTGTAAAAAAAGGAAAAGTTTTTCCAAAGGAAAAAAAAAACAGATTAGAGTTGGCTACTGGGCAGAGTTTTATGTAAAAACTGTATTTAATAATAAGGCTTGAGCTAGCAATAATTTGTGATTTCACTGGAGGAACCTTTAAAATGGATGCGTTGATGAGATGTGTAAGTCAGGACACACTGAAGGGCATTGCCAGACTCAGTATGTGGTGCCTGGAGAAAGTTAACAAAAGAAACTCAATTACTGTAAGTCTAAGTGAATAATACACCATGATTTCCTTACAAATAAGGGAACTGAGGAAAGAGAGAATATTACAGAAACTTACCCTGCGTGACAACGGTGACCTTAGGAGGTGTAGATCACATCCTTGTAGACACAGGCAGTGACAGTACTAAGAAAAGTTTCTGTGTTTGGAAAGCAATCTAGAAACAAATTTACTGAATGGAAAACACTGTACTCTAAGACAAAATTATACACTTGTGTCAGACCTATTCAGGCTTCTGAAAATGCCTAACACATTAGGACCCTGCTTGGAAAAACATTATCTACCATAATTCTGTGAGTCTGCACTGCTGCCTTATCTCACTTGCACTGACAGCTTTTTGCTGTCCTGTCCTGACTGGGGTCACTGTGATCCCATCATTTTATGTGGGAGGAGGTGTCTCTGCCCAGTGTTGATGGGGTAGTTTTTGTCTTTTTAGGTCTGCCATGTTGTCGTCGATAAAACCTCTTTTTCTAAACCCACTTACTCCTTTTTCCCCCTCCCGCCCCTTTGTGTGTGTGCCCTCTGCACTTTCTGTATGAATTCCTATCTTCCCTGTTGAAGGGCTAATATGCCATGAAGCACAATATCAAATGCTAGGTAAGCCCAGCCTACAGCATTTCTTCACCTGTGGAAAGGAAAGTAGATATCTAAAAAGATCCAAAAATGGAGCAGCATGTATAGGAGTAAACAGCTCTTTGACAGGATGTGCGGTGACAGGGGGCATCTACATATACTGTGACTCCCAGAAAGTGTGTTTTAGCTTTTATTAAAGTATTTTGTATTTTAAAATATTTTGTAAGCTTATAAAGTTATTTACTGTGTGATTCTCACTTGCAAGTAATTCATAGGTTTCCAAATAATTCACTGAAATACAAACACATCCCAACTCTTACTTCTCCATGTTGTTTAAGAAAAATGCTTTAACAAAAACTCTTATCAGTATCATAATTACATTTTATGCAGCTTAAAATACACGTAAACTAGAACACTGTAATAACTTCTTCCATACAGAAAACTAAAGGTCTGTAAATAATTAACTCAAAAGTGATCTAACATACTTAGTATTAAGCCAGTAGGAAAGAGAATATATTTATGCACATTTATTAAAAAAAAAAAAATCGAGCACCTTTTTGACTGAATAATAGTCAAACACATACAATTTGGACACAAGTTTTCTAAACTTGTATCTAAATGAATTTTCACCAACTGCATTTTAAACTCCTAATGCTGAAGAAAATCTATCACATCTACCTGAAAAGTTTTGATTTTGTAAGATTTACATCTTCCTGTTGAATTAACTTTAAATCTGGTACTTATTGAACACAAAGGGCTTTCTGCCAAACCTCAGCCAATTTGGTGACATCAGCAGACGTGACAAATCCCATAACTATTCCATCTCTATTCCTCTTCTATATTTTTATAAGAATCTGTTATAAGTAATGGCAATATGCTTTTTGTTTGAGCCAATTTTAACACTTGAACTTTAAATAACTAAGATAGCAGGAATTTTTGTTTGGTTTCAAATTCATGATCTCTTTACTATTCTATTGCCTACTAACTGGTAAAGAATGAAGCAGATGTGTATTTATGAGACTATTTCTTCTCAGAACAAGTTAAGGACTGGCTTCCAAAAGTTACAATCTGCTTTGATTTCTTGTCTAGACGCATTTTTAAATTGGAAAAGAGAAAAGGAATGTTTGTTTTTTATAGTATGTCAATGTTTTGATTAGTGCTGTATTAAATTAAAAAAAAAAACCCAAACAACCAAACAAACCCACCTGCTTGAGGCAAGCAAAGCTGTGTTCTGCAATACAAGAATTTTATCTCTCATTGCAACAATCTGATCTTCATGTGAGGTTCACACGCTGCTGGCTGACTCTGATCCTGTCAGATCTGTCCTGATGAAACTAATCAGAAGGGAGTGGCTGATGTTTTTGTCAAAGTATATACAAAAAGGCAACAATCTCCCTTCCATGGAAGAAGAATTTTACTGGAGAAAATTTGATATCCAGATTTCTCCTGAAAATTTTTTCCATATGCAGTGCTTCTCAAATAATTTCCATTGTCTTTCTTCACATTTAGAAAGGAGTTAGTTCAGGCTGTTTTCCTGGACGTGGTGTTTTGCTTCAACTGATACTTGAAAAAACAAACAAGAAAAATGCAGTGAAGCATGATGAGAAAATCTCCAAAGACTTAGAACATAGGTTCCAAAAGTATGGTCCAGATGTGAATTGTCACAGACATATAGACCTTAACGGAACTACACTGATACATGCCAGCTTAAAGTCTAACCCAGAGTGTTCATGGGAATACTTGAATGTGTGAAACTAGGCATCCAGTCGAGTATAAATTAACTTTCTTGGACAAACCAGATCACATTCATTTGGAAAGGAGCCCCCACCAGTTGGCATTGATTTTAAAAGCATTTTTAAAGCACCTTTTATAGGGCCTGATTCAAACCCAATGAAGTCAGTGGAACAGCTTCCCTTAATGGGTTTGGAATCAGGCGCATCATGAAAACTATTTCACCATATGTTTCAATGTCGTTTAAGCTCACTTATCCCGTTTGAATAATTTTTTACTCAGCTACCCACAGCTTGAGATTCTCAGTTCCTTGGACATTTTTGGTTAATTCCATTCGTGTTTAGAAGAAGCCAGAATGGGAAGAATTCAGAGAACTTTTTAGGCTAGGAAAACCAGTAAGCATCATGGGGTTGGCTTGAGTTATGAAGGAATGGCCTTTTTTGCAATGCTAATCTAATTATGATTGCCCAGACTTTAATACAAAGTACAGTATTATGGATGTGCCAGAAAAAAGGAAAACTTTGAAAATCTTTTTTTCCAAATGTATTTAATTTTGAAAGAGGAAATAAAAAAGAATCCAGAACCTACATTCTGCAAGATCATGCGAAATCATCTAAGGTCATTATTGGTCTTCGTGGTAGCTGATAAGCCGCATTTATCACAGGATTATTATCCTTCAAAATCATAATAATGCACACTAGAAATATGGTTGTCATTATTCTTAATGCTCTTACTGTAATAGTGACAGCCATTTGAGGGGACTATTCCAACAAGATCAGTATGATCCTGTGGGGAAGCAGACATCCTTGTATATAAACTTCTAAGCATCATTCTGTCTTTAACAGTTTAAAATCTGTGAACTGATGAACCTCTAAAAAGAAAAACTGGTTATTACTAGAAAGAGCAAATATGAATAAATAAGAAAAATGTGTGTACAAAATTCATGTCTGGAATTTGTTTTTCTGTGTTACAAGGCATTAGTTAGTCTAAAACTAAAAATAAAGACAAGCTGAAAAGAATCCTAATAGTGTGGTTTCTTTTGAACTGCAAATTGACGCAGACATTTTATGAGGGGGAAAAAATGAGGCTAGCCATCTACCAGCATGAAACAGTGAATGTATGCTGCAAGTGGTATATGAAGCCCATTACATTGGCAATAACTTCCATATTCAGTAGAGGCAGATTTAAAATGCAGTTGATTCATGTTAGGTTTTGCTGTCAGGTCATTGCAATTGTAAAGGCATGTCCATGGAGTTATGCACAAGGAATATCTTATTGTGAAATGGGCAACAAGGTCTGTGGTAATAAAAATATTTATACACACACACAGTTTCCTAAAAAACCCAGACAAGCTTCCCCCATCCTCTACTGCAACAGACAGTTGAATAATAACAAAAAAAAAAAAAAAGAAGAAAAAACAAGTGGTTAAAGGAAGTATTGTACCTATTGGCTAGTCTCCTAGGGTTTAGAGGGTTTTATCTTCCTTTATTAAAAAAAAAAAAGTTTAAAGACAATTTTTAAACCAAATAATGTTTGTACTATGTTGTCACATATGCTGGACTGTTGAAAACAGCATGGACTTCTAGAAAATGGTACTTTCTTCAATTTATTTTGTCTGTCAAGGAAGCTTCGTGGTTCTTCACAAAAATATTTCAACATCTAACCATATTCCTCTTGAAGAAAGTATTTGCATCACATTGTGCATCATTGCACAAATGTTTAATTGTGTTAATTTGTGCAAACATGCACGTGGTAAGATTTCTGAAGCACTTCTGTACCTAATGGGCATTTACAATCTCTTAGACACCTTCATCCTTTGTAGCCTACAGCTGCGTTATCACGCTACCTTCCCAAGGCAGCTGTGTCCCTGTTTCCCTTTAGGAAATCATCGTTCTCAGCTGCACCACATTTTTGAAAGCTCTATAAGGTGTTTCAGGAAAATTAAACTAATTAGTTTAAGCAACAGGTCTTTGCTAATCCAACTCATTTGGTTAAAACGGCTTAGGAAGCAACCTGCATGTGGAAATGAGGGGGTGGTAACTTCCAACAGAGTATGCTCATGGGCACTGGAGGTAGTTACCTGTCTCAGCCCTTACAGTAAAGCTGTAACAGAAGCTGTCTGAGCATAACCTCTCTTAACAAATTCACCCAAAGGTGTCCTCCCAACACAGATGAAACTGAATTAATGCTTACATCTACTGGGAAAACATATAACTATAGGGAGAACTTGGTAGACATTAGCCTATTGTCTTGCTCTGGTTTATGTTGTAGCTAGAAGTCAACTTGATATGATACAGCCCAGCCAAAGCACATATGGAATGAAATGTGACATGTAATAAACAAAGTATTTTAAATGAGACTTTTTATATCCCTAAAGAAATAGAAGAAACAGTCACACACTGCTAGTTAGCTTGTAAAAGTAGACACAATGGCTTGTTTTGTAGGAAATTTCAATTCATGCTCATAAATCAAATAACAACGTAAGCTGTTCTGATTCTAGTTTGTGGGAAAATGTTTAATTGTTTATTTATTTGATTTGTTATACTAAAATGTATTTTTATAACTTGTATTCTTACATCTCATGTCCACAGAGAACTGATAGATGTTTCTTAAAGACATTTTTTAGAACTACTTGGGATCAGTCCAGTGCTCTGATGTCACTGGAACAAAAACAGGACTCTCTGTCTGGATTTATTAGAAGGGGAGAAGGCTCTCTTTAGTTTTCTCTGTTTTATTGCATCTTTCTTGACATTAAAATCCAGTACTGAGTACAGACTATGCCAGATGTAAAGTCTTTCTTTAAAATAGCATGCCAATTACTGACACATAATGTCATATAAATTGTTGTAAACTATTAGATAAAATGCTCTGATAAAAACAGGCTCATTAAGTACTTACTCCTCAATTTCATTTCTCCTTTTAAACCACCACATTAAAATTATGAAAGGTAATATATTTATTACATATAACATATGTTTGCATAGTAAAATAGCAAGTTATAAACTTAACTCTCCTTATTACTGGTTGTCAAATAAATTTTCTGATAAAGACAGACTTTTAGCAGCTCCTGTAGGATTCATTGCAAGATTGCACACTTGCTTTTTAGTATGCTTGCAAGATAAAGTCGGACAGATGTCACAGATCTCTTCCCAAAACAACAATTTTTTTCTTTCCCTAAACATCTTATTTTTATCTGTAAGCTGTAAATCTCCAACACAAACTTGTAAACTACATCTCTGGCTTCAGCACTTCACATCTCATCTCATACGTCTCATTCTGTTAGGTAACATTGACTTGCTTTGTATTATCCCCCACCATAGTGCTGCTAGAGATTGCTTTTGCACATACTGGAGAACATAGCCTTATTTCCTCTCTTCAGTACTTAAGGCTAAAATGTCCGTATTATTTAACTTAGTAAAATTTAGACTCAATGCTCAAATATGGTATGAGAATAATTATGCTTATTGATCTGCAGTAGCAATCATAAAACCTTATACTCAAGTAAACTCTTATATACTTATTTAATTCTTCCGTTCAAGGTCAAAATACTTTTATGCTTGTTAAGTACACAGAACAAAACAAAAATTATTTGAAGTAGGCCTCTCCAAAGCATAGTTTGTTTCTGTTTGTAAATCCATTATTTCAAGAATCCTCAGTATAAGCAACAGATATCTTCATATAGTTGACATCAGGCAAAAGATTGGTTGAATCTCAGATGTTAGAGAGAGAAATATACTTTAGGCAGTCAAATTAGGTATAGAAACTTTTGGCTTAATTACAGAAGGATTTGGGGGCTTTTTTGAGATTTCTGAAACAGTATTTATGAATGAGAATGCACAAAATATGCATATAGCTTTTAGTTAATAGCTGTTATATGTTCTTTTAACTTCTAAACGCTTCTGCACAAACAGGAATCAGATCAAGGTGAATGTCTGGCAATTTAAAAAAAAAAAAAAAAAGCAAGCAAATCATCACAACAAAAACCATCCTGATAATTTTTTAGCTTTTTTAGCTTTTTGGAACTTTTAGAATTTTTTTGGAAATGTTGGCAAGCCATATGACACAGTTTCTCCACCACGTGTGATTGCATTGGCAGATCTAATTTTGTGCAACATGTCATACTCGGGGCACTGTAATCTCTGTGTTCTCTCAAGCCAACAGTTAAGAGCATGAATTTTTAGTTTACCTGTGCTCAGACACTTTGCTTTAGAACTCTCTGAAAAGTGTGGAGAGAATTAGTAGCTCTGGTGAATTGTTTGCTACTGTTTAGACAGTAAATATGATCACAGATCATAGGTAATGTTCCTACAGCTACAGGAGTGAAAGACATTGCATGTAAATGGAGGACAACGAAATCTGGGAAGAAATGCGATAACCTTTAGTTTAATCAGATTAGAAATACCTGGGAGCAGCTGTATGAATCACTGTTCTACATTAGTTTCCTGAATTCTTACACAACAAATACAACATTAGCATATAAGAACATTTAGGAGGAAAACAATTACTCCGTTCCTAGTGTACTGTAAGCTTGAAAAAACGATAAATCCCAGGGTTTATTAGATAATATTTTTACAATACATATAATGAAGAAATTTGTATCTTAGGTTAAATAAGGAAAGAGTAAAACTATGGTATGAGAAAGAAGTTGGCTTATTTAATATAGTAAAACAAAGGCTAAAAAGGGACGTGACTCTTCTTCATAAAATATGAACAGCTCAATAGTAGAGAGGGAAAAACAATGCTGGCACAGGAATAAATACAAGAAAACTGACCATTTAGTAATTAAAGTTGAAAATTGGAAGTCTGTTTCTAGCTTTCTCTGTAAAAACCCCCAAAAATGTACAATAGGGGTAAATGTAACTGATTTTGAGGGGAAGAAAAGGATAAATTTAAGTTCAATTTAAGATTTACATTATTGTGCTGGGGAAGACTGACTCAAGATACTGAATATTGTGGAAAAAAATATGGAGGATTTCAATCAGGAAAGCATATTTTGATCCCCTTTCCATTTGAAATGAAAGTACTCCATATAAAAGTAATTGTTTCATGTTCAAGTGTTTCATAGACATACTAGATAATTGCATTTAGTTTTGCAGTAGATAGTTTGCTTCCTACGGTTAGAATAAAATTATGTTATTACAAAAGTTTCCTGCCTAAAATGGTCATAAAACTCCACTCCACCATTGGGCTTACTAAGGCTGAGCAATTTTAACCAAAAGAGAAGAAGGTTTGGGGCTGGATTTTTTATTTAAGTTCTTGTATTTTCCTGGAGCTAAGTAAGCATATTTGACTCATCCTTTCAGAAGCACACACACACCCAAAAAAAGTGGAGACATTATTTCAGCTATCACTACTTAATGAATAGTAGCTTGTTACTACTGTGAACTACAGAATTACTGTGAACCAGTAATTCTGACATTAAGCATTTGGATTTTGAAGTAACCAGAGACCTTCCTTCCACAGAATTCAATAGAAACCTTTTAGTTAGGCATATGCTAACAAGTCAAAAGCATGCTAACAAGTTTTAAAAGCAAGCAATAAAGAGAATAATATAGTTTATTTATATCCATTCCCCCTTTTCTCTCTCTCTCAACTAGGAGAGAGGCAAATGTGTATTTGTTTCCCAGTGCTGCAACACAAATTTTTTCCTTTAAAAAAACCCAAGTGGGACTGGAGGTCTGCATTGGTTAGGGCAGAGGACTCAGTATTAGATTTCCCTTTTTACCATTTCATGTTTAATTACACCCTTTACTTCTTTTAGCTCTCTTTGGGATAGAAAAGAAAAAAGATTGCAGCATCTTAATAATCAAAATTGAGGAATCACACTACCCTGTCTCCCTGCCAAGATGTGGTTGTCCCACAGGGATTAGTCAGAGTTTTCTGAGGATAAGATGAAAGCCTCCAAGGAGTGGGGTGCGGTGTGCATTCACCCAGGAACATTATTGCAGGACTGAATTGTTCTTTTCCTATACTCTGTACGACTTCTCACGTTTGAGAGTGCACTATGTCTTCAGACTTGTCATTTAAATTTGACTGCAGTATCCTTTAGAAAGGGCTATGTTTTATGTTTTACAGACTGCTATGAGGCTTGATTAACAAATAGTCTAGGAGGTTCCTGGAGTGTGTGGAAGATAACTTATTCCTGACACAGCTGGTGAGTGAGCCAGCTAGGGAAGGCACCCTGCTGAACGTGTTGTTTGTGAAAAGAACTCGTGGGTGATGTGATGGCTGGAGGCCATCTTGGGCACAGTGATCATGAAAGGATAGTTTTTGATTCTCGGGGAAGTAAGGAGAGGGGTCAGCAGAGCTGCTGGTTTGGATTCCTGAAGGGCGGGCTTTGGCCTGTTTAGAAGCCTGTTTGACAGTCCCTTGGGAGTCGGTCCTGAAGGGCAAAGGGGAGCAGGAAGCTTGGACACTCTTCAAGAAGGAAATCTTAAAGGAGCAGGCTGTCCCCATGTGCCAAAAGACAAACCAACAGAGAAGACTGGCTGGCTGAACAGAGAGGTTCAGCTGGAACTGAGCTAAAAAAGGATAGTTTATGACCTTTGGAAGATGGGGCAGGCAACTCAGGAGGACTACAAGGATGTCTTGAGGTTATGTAGGAAGAAAATTAGAATGTCCAAAGCCCAACTAGAACTCAGTCTGGCTTTTGCTGTAAAAGGTAACTAAAAATGTTTCTAGAAATACATTAGCAACAAAAAGAGGGCTAAGGAGAATCTCCATCCTTTATTGGATGCAGGGAGGGAACACAGCAACAAAGGCTGAGGAAAAGGCTGAGGTGCTTAATGCCTTCTTTGCCTCAGCCTTTAATAGTAAGACTGGTTGTTTTCCAGGTACCCAGCCCCCTGAGCTGGAAGACGGGGACAGGGAGCAGAATGAAGCCCCATAATCACAGGGGAAATGGTCAGTGATCTGCTACCCAATTTAGATCCACCCAAGGGTACTGAGGGAGATGGTGGAAGTGCTCAGTGAGCCACTTTCCATCATTTACCAGCAGTCCCGACTAACCTGGGGCATTCCAGTTAACTGGTAGTTAGCAGGTGTGATGCCCACCTACAAGGAGGACCAGGAGGAGGATCTGGGGAACTACAGGCCTGCCAGCCGGACCTTGGTGCTGGGAAAGGTTATGGAGCAGATCACCTTGAGTGCCATCATGTGGCACATGCAGGAGAACCAGGGGATCAGGCCCAGCCAGCATGGGTTTATGAAAGGCAGGTCCTGCTTGACAAACCTGATCTTCTATGACAAGGTGACCCACTTAGTGGGTGAAGGAAAGGCTGTACATGTTGTTCATGTAGACTTTAGTAAAATCTTTGACACTGTTTCCCACAGCATTCTCCTGGAGAAACTGGCTGCTCATGGTTTGGACAGGTGTACTCCATACTGTGTAAAAAAGCTGTCTGGATGGCTGAGCCCAAAGAGTGGTGGTGAATGGATTTCAATCCAGTTGGTGACCCGTCACAAGTGGTGTTCCCCAGGGCTCAGTACTGGGGTCAGCCCTGTTTAAACAGGATCCTGTTTAAATTTATTTAAACTGTTTAATCTATCTTTGCTAATGACCTGGATGAGGGGATTGAGTGCACCCTCACTAAGTCTGCAGATGATGTCAAGTTGTGGGCAGAGTGAGGATCTGCCTGAGGGCAGGAAGGCTCTGCAGAGGGATCTGGGCAGGCTGGACCGATGGGCCAAGGCCAGTTGTATGAGGTTCAACAGGGCTGAGTGCTGGGCCCTGCACCTGGGTCACAACAACCCCACACAGCACTACAGGCTTGGGGCAGAGTGGCTGGAAAGCTGCCCAGAAGAAAAGGACCTGGGCACGCTGGTTGATTCAGCCGGCTGAATGTGAGCCCACAGTGTGCCCAGGTGGCCAAGAAGGCCAATAGCATCCTGGATTGTATACAAAACAGTGTGGCCAGCAGGACTAGGGCAGTGATCATTCCCCTGTACTCGGCACTGGGGCACTGGTGAGGCCGCACCTCAGATACTGTGTTCAGTTTCAGGCCTCTCACTGCAAGACAGACATTGAGGTGCTGAAGCGTGTCCAGAGAAGGGCAATGAAGCTGGTGAAGGGTCTAGAGAACAAGTCTGATGAGGAGCAGCTGAGGGAACTGGGACTGTTTAGTCTGGAGAAAAAGAGGCTGAGGGGAGACCTTGTTGATTTCTATAACTACCTGAAAGGAGGTTGTAGACAGGTGAGTGTTGGTCTCTTTTCCCAAGTAATAAGTGATAGGACAGGAGGAGATGGCCTCAGGTTGCACCAGGGGAGATTTAGATTGAATATTAGGAAAAAATACTTCACTGAAATGGTTGTCAAGCATTGGAACAGGGTGTCCGGAGAAGTGGTGGAGTCACCATTCCTGAAGGTATTTGAAAAATATGCAAATGTGGCACTTAGGGACATGGTTTAGTGGTGGACAAGATAGTGTTAGGTTAACAGTTGGACTTGACGATCTTAAAGATCTTTTCCAACCTAAACGAATCTATGATTGTATGATCTTCGTCTGTTCCCAATATTGTATGAAAATGATTTACACATTGGTTCTAGAGTGGCATATTGCCTGAGTTATTCATGTCAGCTAGGCAAGTATTAGACCCCATGGATTTTCATAGCTTCTGCTGCATATTATTGGTCTTACAAAAAACAGTGTGCTTAAGGCCTCACACTTCTTAATGCATGTGAAAAGATTAACTTGATAAGACGCTGAATAGAAAACAAAAAATCTGAAGATGATAAAAGGAAACTGTACTCTCTTCATCTGAATAGAAGACACATTAAAAGCATGTGGTCTGCTTAACATTACAAAACACTAAACAAACTTTCAGGTGATAGGATTTAATTAAAACAGGCAGTCAATTCCCACGTAATTTGGATTTGTATGTCATGATTTCTCTTTATTTTCTAAGTTTTGAACTGAGTATGTATCCAGGGTAATGAGACTAACAGTTAAATCCTTTTCACTTTCTTGTTGTTGTTTAGGGTTGGTTTTTTTTTTTTTGGAGTTCACCACAAGAATAGTTGAAAATTGCCAGTTAGAAAAAACAGAACAAACAGACAGCAGAAGGGGAGGGAACTTCTACTGATTCTCCAAAGTTTCTGTTGTGTCCTTGAGAAAGACATGGGAAGCAGCTTGGTAAAAGGAGGCAGCAAGTCTCATCCTAACTACCCATCTTTTTCTTTGATCCAGCTGCATAGATCCATAGCACTGATACTCCAAGATATTACATTTGCTTAGCTGGGATTCCTGAAAAATATTTTTTGGAATTTCAGGCTTACAGAATGCAGTACAATTTTTGCTCTGCCCTCCTTTTTCCTTCACCTTTCAGAAGTAAAAAAGCTCCACTTGGGAAAATGTATTCACTCTTGTCTTCTTTTTGGGAACTACTTAGAAGAGAAAAGAAAACTCAATTAGTCAGTAAAGTAACAAAAGCATTTTTGGTGTACTGGTCCTTTAAGAAGTTTGGGAATCTGAACTTTTCAAAAGGAGTATACCTCCAGGAAACAGAAATAAACTTTCTTTAAAATTCGTTCTCTTAGAGCATTATTTGTCACCCTCTTAAATTTTCCAAAACTGTTTAATAGCAAGCATTGATTTTTCTTAAGCATCAAGAGTATGTACTCTCAGCATACTCTGAAGCCAATAAATACCAGCTGATCAGCCTCGAATCCTTTCAGGAAGTTTAAAACAGCTGCACTGCAAAACGAAGTGAGAAAAGCAGAAATAGGCTTTGGCAAGCCTGGATTTGTTCATAATGAAACAAAGTAAAGGTTCTAAATTATTTCAGTGCTGGTAACCTGCAAACTGTAACTCCAGCTATTCACCCGTGTGAGTGAATAGCACACAAGAATGACCCAGCAGACTAATTCAGCTGCAATTGGGACACAAAAAAATGATGCCTTCATCAAAGTTATTTGCAAAATAAGAGTTCAGATACCTTGCAGACTTAAAATATGTCAGATCCTCTTGAACCATTTTCAAACTCAGAAAACTAGAAGAAAATTAATCCCCAACAGAAATTAAAGTGTGCTTATTTAATTAGCCTAATATGAGAGAGAAAAGGTATTAATAGCACTTGGAGACATTGTACTAGCAAGAAACATTTCATCCTAGGTATTGTTTTTTGAATCAACAATACTCGTGGTGTGATATTTCAGTGAGCAGCTTGTAAACACCTGATGTGCTGTTGGGTTTGCCTTCATAGGCAGCCAGCCGTTATCTTCAGTGTCCTCATTCCATTTCTAGGCATATTCAGTTAGCCAACCTTATTTGATGGTTTATTTCTTTTGACAGTGACAATTGATAATTATTTGTCATTTAAGAACAGCTTACAGATTTAGTAAAATGTTGTACTGTTGACTTGAATATTAGCTGTGGCTTTGGCACCTTCATTTTGCCTCGATTGATTTCTGTCAGCATACACGGACAGCCTTATTTCAGAAAAGTAATGGAGAGAGAATGGCTTTTATTTTGTTAAATTTCAGTTTCAGATCCAACTTCTGCAATAGCTCTTTGAGAGAAAAAGAGGACATAACCTTATTTGATGTTCAGAGGAATAAAAGCCTACCAGATTCTTACAATTGTGGAAATAGACAAGTATTTGTCATAACTCCAGCTCATTTCTTTCTTATTGAATAAAGTTCAAGATTCATTTCTCACACAGCTAGTGTGTACAAGAAATTCAGTACCAAGCATTGGCCAAAATGGCAAATAACTAAATTAAGGTTTTTTTAAACTCCTGGGTTAACTAACTGATTTTCTTATAGACTAGATTCCAAATGTGGATTGCATAGCTTTTCCACCAAAGAAAATTGTGATTAGCCCATTCATGATTTCATGCCAGTCTGAAGTGGTATGTCATGTCAAAATGCCAATAACATCTCATGGTTAATTTCAAGAAAGAAGTAGATGAAAAATGCTACTGACCAGCACTTAACACTACTATTCCGATATACACTGCGTCCGGTTTCTTCAGGTCATGTATTACACCACCTATCTCCCCAGTGCAAATGTACTCTTCTGTTTAGGTTGTTTGCACATGAAAGAACTTTGAAAAATTTTTTATTCTCTTTTTTTACAAAACTAATGCTCCAGAACGTATCAAGTGAAATGGTGCCAACTGTATATTATCATTCAAGCAAACCTGGGCAGACTCCCCATAGACCAGTTCAGGGGGGCACTTGGAGAAGAATCAGCGGAGGCAGGTCACAACATGTGAGGGTAGAAGTGATCCCAGAGATGGAGCAGGGTGAGAAATATTCACAAGACAATGTTGAAGTTAAGAAAAGAGAAAGCTTGTGATTACTGGGAGCCTTTTAAGATCTCAGTGTTTCAGGACTTGTTCACAACAGCATATTTGAACAGGATAGTTTCCTCATATGAAGGAGTTTCTTATTTGCTCCACAGCTAGAGCCATCTAGCCATAACTTTGTGCTTTGCCTCTGACTCAGACACCTCTTTCTAGTTATAACTCTTCATTTCATACCCAGGACCCCTACATCAACACTTTTTCCTAAGCTTTGTATCTCACTCTTCTATTCCACAGGGGGAGACTCCCCCATGTAATTCCCCCTATGTAAGAATGGTTGACATGCATTTGGTTTCTTGACAAAACAAGAGAATTTGAAATTTTCCTATTAGGTATAAGAAATTGGCCTTAGCACAGTTACTGACTTCTATTTGGATGAAAAGAAATGAATAAAAATCCTAGCTGCTTGAAGACAATATGGCCTGCCAACACTTCTACTAAATCAACTATATATACAGCTGATTTTTATTGATAACAAGGTGAGTTCTATATGATACCAGATGGATATTAATCTGTTTTGGGGTTGTTTTTGTTTTTTGGGGATTTTTTTGTTTGTTTGTTGTTTTTTTTTTTTTTTAATTAAAAAATAGTCAGCACCTATAGGCATTTAGCTGGATGAGAATATCTCTTAAAAAGGTTATACCTTGGTATGCAGGAGATACAGATTTTGACCCTGTATTTCTAGGGCACAGCCCAGGGAACCCAGACAGTTAGCTACAGACATAATGACTTGTAGCTAGCAGATCTAGGTTATACTAAACTCCTCACAATCTTTGATCTAGGAAGCATGGTGGGGTAGGTAGAAGCAAAGATAAGAGTTTGCCAATATGCATCGTTTGCATTTCCAAACTGGTGCCTGTTGCCTGGGAGACATTCTCATGTATTCTTAAGGTTATGCAGAGATTTTGACAGCTGTAAAGGACTGTAGAACTAATCTTTGTGGCAAAAATCTTTAGGAAGAAAGCCACTCTAGCCACTGAGTCCTTAAATCAATATCATTGACAGTAGAAATCAAAAGTAATAGAAATATGCAAGGAGATTAGAAAAAAATCTCCAAATTAAACTTTTAAAAATCATCTCTGGGTAGGACAGTAATGTCATTGCCAACTTTAGCCCAATGAAAATAAAAGTTAATAAAGTTCAGAGCTTTCTGGTTCTTTTTTTTTTTTTTTTTTTTTTTCCAAAAATTTAGTTAGTATATAGTAGTTTGGTTAGTACATATGGTCAGTCATTTCCAATGATGAAACTGCCAGGACAATTTGATAATTTCTGAAGGACCCATCACATTTCTTTGTGATCTGCCTTTGCAAATCACTAGCAGAGTAGCTACTGTAGATGACATAAACCTGACTTAGAATAGGCCTTCACAGAAAACAATCAGTGAAGTTCATGCTCAGTTACCTATATTTCTGCCTCTTAAGGAGTTCTTTTCAATATACAAGTTATCTAATATGACTGATTCAAGCTTTAAAAAAATCAGAACATATATTTCTTTCTGCCAGATGGTTTACTGCAGCAAAATTCCCAGCCATCAGTCTTCAAGTGATCACCATCAACTTCTTGGGGGAAAAACAAACAAACAAACAAAAAACCACTAAAAAAAACCAGAATTGTTAATCATTTCATAGTATCATCTTGAAAAGAAAGGAAGTCAAACCTTACAGTCTTAATAACTCTGAGACATAGATAGCTTATCAGTAACATATCCAGAAACTTGTGGCATCAAGTATTAGATACAAGAATATTTTACAGCATTTTAAGTTGTATCACATCTTACCTTGGTTACATGTTTGGGTTGTCTTTCTCTGTTTTCTTTGCCCTTTCACAGATTTAATATGTTCAGTATAATTTATAATAGATGATTACTAGTATCTAAATGTTAACAGTTAGTAAACTTGCACCTTTGTGATACCTATATTGCATACAATATAAGGTTGATACTAGGGGCACTTATAACACAAAAAAAAATCAAGAAAA
Organism: Falco naumanni; assembly: GCF_017639655.2. Lineage (NCBI taxonomy): Eukaryota > Metazoa > Chordata > Aves > Falconiformes > Falconidae > Falco > Falco naumanni. Next base: position 59,796,336 of record NC_054059.1, on the reverse strand, counting down.
AGAAGAATGTACTGTACAATCTCCCTCTCCTCCCAACACACTTCTGCTTTAAATAAAAAAGAAACATTTACACAGGGATATTTTGTAAATATAGGAAAGACCTCTTGTCTGGTAGAACTGATATTGCCAATAGTTAAAAGCTTCTGAATGCATAGGACTGAGACATCTGAATACTGTGATGTTTACCGGACTAGTTTTCCTTTGCAAAGTCATTATGGAATGCAGTGTGGTAAAGCTTCATTCTGGGGAATGTAAAATTCATGAACATTGTCCACACAAGCAGAACCATGGTGGGCTTTAGTGCACAGAGGACAAGAGGTCAGCTTGGGCCTGGTTAAGCTCAGGAGTAAGACCCAGGAGAACCATCTTCCCTTCTCCTTCTTTACTCTGTACATAAGGTCCTCCCCTTTTCTAGGCAAGGAGATCAGCAGGAGTTCTCTCAGCAGCAGTAGCAGGAGGAACCAGGACATGACACAGTATTGCCTTGTTGCTATTTGTTTGCATCATGTTCAGACTGGAGCCAAATGGTACACAGCCAGACCATGCTGTTGCCATCAGTGCTTTCTGACAGCTGGGTCTCCAGGACCCATCCCAGTGGTGGTCTGGGTGGGTCCTTTCCTGCACCCTTGTCACAGGGCTGAGTTAGACCTTGGAATTACTGAAAGTGGCAAAACCCAGTCAGCTTCAGATGAGGTGCCCCAGTTTTACTGTGAATGTGAAACTGAGTACACCTCAGGTTAGGCCCCTAAGAACCAGGTGTCTTCTGAGCTAGCTGTCAGCATAAGAGAAAGCACCAGAAGGTGATTTACTGCACGTGAAGAACATTTCTAAAATGTGTGGAATGGGTCACCCTCTGAAGATGCTCTTTTCTCTCTTTGTCTCTCTCCTTGGACTACAGAAAAAGGTTAGCCAATAGAGTAAGCATTTAACACATACAGGGTCATTGATAGGTACAATATAACCCACCCTAACAACATCCTTGCATTCACAAGATGACTGATGGAAACAGGGTTCATCCATTAACCAAAGCTACCTCTGAGGAGGCAGTTTTCTATTGAGCTGCTCCTTTTGTGCTCCATTTTATTTTATTTTATAGGAAGTAGCAGTTCAAGTGAATATCTTGTACTATTTCTGCTCTCATTCCCTATAGCAAGACATGTCTAAATTGTAAAGAATTGAGTATGCGATTAACTTATTACAATTTCCCTGAGAATAAGAAAGAAATTACTTTGATAGGAATCAAATGTATTTTCAGTAGGCTCATGTATTTTGGCCATTCGCTATGTGTGCACGTTGTTTTTTGCTGCCTCGTGACCTTTCTGACATCAAAGACTCTTTTGTTGTTCAGCCACATTAGCAATTCCGAAACTTATGTCTTGAGCGCAGGTTCCTATTGTTCATCAGGGCTCTGTATTATACATTCCTCCGTAGAAAAAAGCCCGCAGTCAAATCTCTTGTGGGAACAAAATGTGTGTCTTAATTTTTACTGAGACAATGCATAGGCAACTGTTCTTTAAACTGTAATTATTAGCCCTGAACAAGCATCCATTGAAGACATCTACATTGTTGGTACCCTGGTGAGATCACTTGGAAAGCCAGTGGTTAGTGGTGTACAACAATATGCTAAAATGCCCAGAGGAATTAGGACGCTTCCTTAGCGTTGCCTGTAAACTTTTCTTATTGGCTTGCCTTTTCTTGTATATGCCACTCATAATTAACTACAGCAAAAGAGAGCTCAGCAAGAAAAGGCAATCTGAAAGCCTCTATTCTTTTCTCGAAGTGTATGAAGGCTTATTTTGTACTTCCAGTTGGCCAGCATTTCCTTTTTGTTTGCAGAATAATGATATGATTGTCTCAAATAATAGAAGAGCTTCTAGGGAAGCCCAAAGATGGTACAAATTTGCACTCATCTTTGCTGTAGCAGCTTCCAGACTGGTAAGGATTCACTGCCCTTTCTGCCTAAAAGTGAGAACCATGTATGATCACAGCATTAATTATTGGATATTTCAGTGGCTGTCCGCTGTGATGAAAAAAACTTAATTAGGAGCTTTGTATCTTTTTGGCAACAAAATAGCCAGTAAGTGGTATCATCCATATAATGCCATCTATGTTAGTATCCTGCATTCCTTTGTCTATAGGAAAGTAATTTCTTCCTTCATCTGTTGGAGACAATTTGTTGCTTCCAGTTTTCTTGAGAACTGTATTGGGGAAGTTTCTGTCCAGCTTCTGCACCAGGTAGAGTGTTTGTCATGGTAGATATTGTCTAGAAGAATCATGTATGCAACAAGTAAAATATATTAAAAGAAGCAAAAGATTATGCAAGTGACAAGTATGCAGATCAAAAGCTCTTCCACAGAATTTATGAGCCCTAAGAGTAAGGTTGAGTAAAAGGCCTGCACATGGCTGATCTTCCATGTGAGCCTTCAGAAACTGGTTAAACTCAAATGTCTTGCACTGGCCTGAGAAGGAAGCCACTGTCTGTAAACAAATGTTAGACTTATGACTGAGACTTGGACTTGCAGGAAAGTGTATTTTCCCAGCTGTGATTTGCTTTTTAAATGTTGATGTCAAGTTGCCTTTAAAAAAAGGACAAGCACTCCCATAGGCACAAGCATAAAGACTACATCGCTTTCCTCTTAACCACATCTTCACTGGATTGTCTACTTGTTTGGTCTGGACTGTTACATCAGTGCCTTGTCCTCAATGCCAAATGTCAAATATGCATCAAGGCTGAACAAAAGTCCACTGAAGTCAGTAGAAATCCCTCCAGTAACTTTAGTGAGTGCTGGATGCGGCTGTTAACTTACAGGTCATTGCCAAGATGAACTGAAGAGGTGCCTGCTGCCAGTAATATACTGACTTCCTAAAGGCTTGTACATTTATTAAAAAAAAATAAATAATATGAATTGTTCTGTTTCTGAACTGGTACACAAAGAAACAGAGAGAATCTTTCTGACCGAAAGGAAAACCCCTAAATACCAATTATTGTAAATGAGAAGTTATTGTTTGAAGGATAGCATTTCTGTGATTAGACTGACGCCTTGCCTTCCTGTCCTCCTAGAATGTATATGCTTGCCAAATGTGTAAAATGCTCATTCAAAGCTATTTTTGAAGTTAAACAAACCAAAGGTGTTTGTAAATCTGCAAGCAGTTCCACCTCTTGTACCCCAAAGTCAGCCTAACCAAGGTTATTCAAACTGACTTTCAAATGACTGTTTCTGGGTTAAGACCTCTTTCTGCTAATTTTTAGCAGTTCAGGATAATTATTTTGGCAGAAGTTATAAACCAGTGGAAACAGACTTTTTGTAGTGGCAAAATGACAAACATCTCACAAGACTGACAGTAAGCAATGCTTAAATGCTGCCTGTTCCAGAGATGAAAAAGCTTCTTCTTATCTTTGGGTTTACAAAATGAGCTTGCATTATCTTGATTTTCTCCTCAATGAATCAGTCATATGTTTTACAACAGGTCATTAAAGGTAAAGGGAAACTGTTTAGTGAATTGTTAACATGTACAAAATCTTTGTTTTGCTTAAATAAGGTTCCCACATAAAGGATGTTTGGAGTCACTGTTTAGCAAAAGGAAAACAACATTAGACTTAAAAACCACCAGGACCCACAGCACAAGAGAAGACTGCACCGATTAAATGTATATTGAATGCAGTAGCTCTATTTGGCAAAGACAGAGCTCCCAGAACCTAAATAATGTTCAAGAGCAATAAGGCTTTTTTCCAGGTCAAAGGTTGAAAAGATTTTTCCTTGCACAACTTAAACAGCACTTGCTAAATTGTATTTGCCATCTATTTCTCACCAGCTATCACCAACGAGCAATCATATCATTTTGGTTTATCTGCTGGCCTAGACTGCCAGGTAATAATTCCTTTCAATTAAACCTCTTGGAGAAATGAAGAGAATGGATGAATTATTTTAAACAAGTTCCCAAACATGTTTCTATCCTTTCTCCACATAGGCCAAAGGTGTTGTCTTCCTTGTCCTCTCAAATAAATCACATAAGGGATGGTTATAAATCAGAACGTTAAATCTGAGGATGCAGCATTATGGACATCTGCCTTTCACCTCTTTCCTCTGCACTAGTGATGCTGTAGGAGAAAAGACACTGACAGAAGGAAGTTTCCTTCCTATCCATCACTGCAGGCGAATCTCATGCCTGCACATGCTGCCTAGCTGCCTGCTAGACTCTGCTATTGCCCTGAATTGTATTCCGTTCTTAAACTGCCAGACCTTCCTGTCTGCTTTAGTTGCACATTTCCCCTCAAAGCATTTTGTTCGACTTGTTCTCTGCTGCCTGAGATGTCAAAGCTTTATTGTCTAGTAGTTATTCAGTATTCGTCAGTGTTTCTCACCTTCCCAGATGCACGCTGGGGTCAGGGCACTCCTTAGACATAATGACTTGGCACCAGAATTGCATATTCATCACTCAGAGAAACATTACAAAGCAGCATATCTACGGGCATTCCAAAGGTGTCAAAAGTTCCCTGGGTAGTCAGTGAAAATAAGATAGGGCTGTCCTACAGTGCAGGTGAGACCCTATGCATGTGTTTAAGATGAAGTTGCTTTTGTTTGACAGTGCTCCAGTCTGAATGCAGACAGTGGACAGGGCACAACTGGAGAAAAGATCATCAGGGGCATCAGCGTACCAGCTTCCATGAAACTAGGGAGGTGGATGGGTGGATAATGAGCTTCAGCTTCCCACTTAGCCTTGCAGGCACTCAAGCCATAACATAATCCCTCAGCCATAACATTTTGTGGTGCAGCACCATGGGAAATGCAGCTGTGAGTGTAGGTGCATGTGTTTCTGTACCTCTGTGAATGGTGTACATATTCTTTTCTGCCTTATTGTCAGTATCCCAGCTTAAAAACAGTGCAATACACTCTTATGAAAGCCTTCAGTGTCTACTTCTGAATCTGAGATCATACAAACCTTCCATAATTGTGGACATAGTTGTATTGCAGCCATTTTTTCGGAATTCACCATGTCTGGACAAAGTTTCTCATCATTTCTTCTGCACTCAGTTGTGATGTCAGGGGAAAACAGATCCTGTGTTGTGTCAATTACATTTGGGCCTACGCCAGTCCTTGAAAGACAGTTGTAATCTTCAGTCTGGGTATACAAGAAACTCTAACACTCAGGTGTTTCATTCTTCATTATTAGCTCCTTGCTTTTTATTAATTTAGCACTATAACCCTGACTGTGTTGGAATGAAGTCAGGGCTGGCTTAAATAATAAAAACTACAGAAAAAGAGTACATAGTTGTGCACTTTGGAAAAGGTATGAAAAGAGAGATTAGATATACTGAATTTTTAGCATTGTTCCTCAAATGAGAATAATTTAACAAATTAATTGGATCTTGAATGTGTTTAAGTACATCATGAAGAAATAGAGATCTGCTCACCAGTGAGGTTACCATTTACTCTTCATTCTTCCACACTGCTCCACCCTTCAATAACAGTGCTTGATCTGCACTTGTGTGAGGCTTTTGGTTTATATGCTCATCAGCATGAATGAAAGTCACAGAGTACCATGAGCACATCTTGCTGGTCTTAACACTGGAAAGATATTTTTTGAAATATTAGTTGCTGATTAAGTCAGAGTAAGCTGAAACATACAAATCCTAAAAGTATGCATCCCAATCAAAACATCAAGTTGCTCAAAGCTGAGTTATCATAGGTATCTTCTAAAATCAGTCAAACCTGTGATCAGCTGCTAGTGCCTTCAGATGTCCTCTAATGCTCTGATCAGGACTATGGGGAACATAAAATGAAGGGTCACTGCAGGAATCGTTTTTCTTTACCTTTGAATCTAACTTCAGTGTTCAGAAGCTGAAATGCACTTTCATCCTCTGTCTGGTACAGTCATGCCACCTTCCTTAAGATTTATAGGAAGGTGACCTTGTTCACAAACACCTGAACCCATTCCTCCTTACCTTTGTAGCTATGCATGTTCATAGTTCTAAAAAGTCAGGGGGACCATATGGTTGCTGTAGTCTAACCTCTTACATAATACAGGCCATAGAATAATTTACCTTGGCATTTTACATAGGTCCAGTAAACTGTGGCAGAACTACAGCATATATTTTAGACATCTGTCTCAATTTAAAGATGTCAAGCGGCTAAATGATCCTCTCTGTCTTTTGATAAGTAGTTCTGAAATTTAGTTTTGTTCAGCTTTCAAAAACTGTGCCTTATTTCTAGCTCGAATTGCTTTAGTTGCAGCTCCTAGTCACAGACCTTCCTACATGCTTATCTGATAAGGAGCCCTTTATTATCATAGACATGTTTCCCAGCAGGTGTTTCTAGATCCCACTCAGCTGAAGTCGCTATACTCTGGTCTTCAAGCATCAGTTAACAGTTATTTGAAAATAAACTGATTAAGTCAGTTAGTGCGATTTTCACGCTTACACTGATTAAGACACAAACTAATAAATGTTTGTTAGCTCCACAGAGGACAATGAAAGAGCTCCAGAGCTAATTCAGAAATACCTTTTCTTGCTATTTGCACTCTGGTCCTGAAATAATGCTGGAGCTGTTCTGCTAACTGCTGCCTCTAGAGGTTTCTGGTTATGTCCCGTTCAAGATCCACAGCCATGCATGGCTTCACTTTATTTTTTTTTCATTGTCTTCTTAGAGATAATCCATTTGTATCCATTGTATTTGTGTTACTAGAATATTTAATTTATTAGTGATGAAACTGAGAGGGTCAAAAGATCAGGCTGGGTAAGAGAGCACATCTCCACTAATACCAGCTTGATTGAGCCAGCCCTAAATCTGGACCAAACTGGTTGTCAGCTTGACAACTCTTTAATGCCGTTGCTCCATGGAAGTACAGCCTTCCTGATCTTCAGCTATTTGCCTGGGACAGAGAAAAGACAGCTGACAAGCTGAGCATGAGGATGTTGGCTGCAGGATACATAAACTGTGTCTGTCTCTAAAGCTGTGGATCTGTTTCTCATTGCAAACCATTTCTAGACAAATACCATTACAAATAAGCACCAGTTTGCACCCAAAACACATACCTACTTTATTATATCTTGTCGCTTATCCTGAGATAGAGCATACAGTGCTGATCAAATACATCCACGGAGTAATACATTATCCCAACACTGCCCTATTAAACGGATTTTCTTTTCTACACTATCCATGGGTTTAGATGCAAATATGAATTTCATAAATAAAAGTACATTTCCTGCACAGAAAGGCAGTATTTCTACATGTCTGGAACACTTCTTCCTGTGAATAGGCACATCTTCATTATTTAAAAAAAAAAAAAAATAAAATGCTTTCTGTATATCAGCTGTAGATAACGTCGTATTGTTAAGGAAAAGATAATAAGACATAACCCCCTCACTTTTTCAGGAAAACACTGTACATTTTGAACATGGTTAGTCATGAACCAGCACAGAGCATTAATGTATATTTCCCTTCCCTGCCTGCTTTGAGGCAGTGCTTGGAAAAAATTACAATAAACCAGATTAGAACTGTGAAATTGCATTGCCACTTTTATATGCTGTCATTGCTTTGGTGGATGAATAGCTATGAAGATAAATGTAGCTATACCACGTACCTCTGTTCCCTCCTCCACCCTACCACCCACAATCAAGTTCTGATTCAGATGCAGCCTGACTGCTCCGGGGCTGTCCAGGAAATTGCCACCCAGAGATTTCCATAGCATTCACAGTCAACATCACCAAAGCAGGAGATAAAGGTTTCTTTAGAGGGAGTGCCTTGAACTGCTCTTTTTATTTAGTAATAATGTAATAAAATAAAAGTAATAGATGCCTTAAGCCTGTTTGCGATCTGTCATCTCATCATTATCAAAGTTTTTGGCATTATACCCATTCTTTCTTTGCTTATGTATAGTCAACGTATGTGTACATATACACATAGCATTTCTTACAGTGAAAAAACGCTGCAAAAGTGAAGGTTCATTTTAAGACAAACTTGTAGAAGTAGTGCCATGTAACACCCTCATGAGGATTTCTGCAGCTGCCTCACAATATCTGCATCACGTGTTACAGGAACCCCTCTATACTGCCTGTTACTGTATGAGACACTGGACACTGAGGCCCTTCTTTGTAATTCATTTCTCAATAGATATGAAAAACTTGTTAGGAAATGACTGAAAGGCGAGTGGATGAGGGGTGACTCTAGAACTTAGTTTAGTAATTAGTTGTTATTCTTTCTATGCTTATGACAAGAAAAGTTTACTTTCCCAGAGACTGTACCGTGCTGTGTCCAAACATTGTAAACACTGTACAGTCATAACCCTTCTAGATGATCTTCCTTTAGCAAGAGATAGCTATCAGGCTGCTTAGTCATTGGCTGTATTGTACAGCCAGGTAGAAAACTTGGCTAGAGACAGAAGCGATCACTTCCAAATGCAAAAAGAAAGAAGACAACAGAAGAACAAACCTGCAAAACCCAGAAATGCCAGCCTGAGGAGAAAGGGAGGAATCAGCAGGGTTAAAATAAGGATACCATGCAGGAGCCAAACTGAATCATACGTGCTTTTGGGAGCTGACCTTAAGTTACTGTATTCCTTAAGTTGGCTGAGAGGTGAAGTTTTAGGTAGAAGAGTTTGGAAAGTTGCTATGAAGCACACAAGCTCCATGCAGCAACTATGGAGATAACACTAGATGATAAAGGTGGGGAAGAGGCATCAGGAAACTATAGCAATGCCATAGCTGTGACCTCTTTGCTGAGCAGCTTCCGAGCAGGTAGACTTATGCTCCTGCTTCCAGTGTTAAACGAGAAACTTGGTACCTCTTATGCTCCTCAGAGGAACAGAGACATGCTCATTGAGAAAGACATTTTGAATCTTTTCATTCTAGACACAAACTGGTTCCCTAGTGCTCCCAGGGGAGTGGAAGGGGTAGGGAACAGGCAGCACCTTCCCTGTTCCCTGCCCTTGCAGGCCAGAGGTGGAAGCAATAACGATGAAGACTGGAATATGTCTCATACAGTTAGCTAGTATTAAGCACTTTTATTTTACTGCTCAGATAATGATTTCCTGGTTTAGATAAAACAAGGTGGGATTTCCTTCATTTCACTCAGATTTGTTAAAGAAGACTCTTTGACAGTGCTAGGACTGGTTCTTTAGAGACATATGTAAAGCCACTCTTCTGGAATGCTGCTGAATATTAGGGTACTTCTGTTTCTAGAAGTGTCAGAAGGCACAAACAAGGGAACAAAAGTAGTTCAAGTCCTTGACATTACTGAGAACTCATGTGCTCCTTGCACTGGACTGCTAGGCAGCCAAGACAAGCTGCAGCAGAGAGATGAGCAGAGGCAAGAGCAGACAATGACATTGGCTCGTTCAAGAACATGTATACTTGCCATGAGGCTTTCCCAGGTCTCAGACACGGAGTGCTCTGTGCTCACACAAAAGTGAATTCTTTCCTGTCCTACACATGGCAGCAGAGGCAACAATCTGTGGAGCATCTGCTACTGGATTTGTGACCTCATGTTAAGAGGGATGTCTGGTACAAATGCAATGGTGGTGGCTGAGGAGCCCTGAGAAAGCCAATGGCTTTTAAATTCCATCCCTAGCATTTGCCAAAACCCAGACTGTGGGCCTTCTGGTCCTGTGGGGAGCCCCCCAGCTTCAGTGCCAGAAGCAGGGAGGCAGGCAGCTTCTGACAGCTCTTCCCCCAGGAAGCTGTAGGATGACCCTGAGGAGCTGTCACTGTAATGATAAACAGTAATGATAAACTTAATCCCTGTTCTTCTAATATTAACATTTATAAATAACAGACACGCTCCTACTTAAATATTAATTTCCTGCATTATTAATTATTTCAAAATCCTTGTCATATATTGTTTCCTTTGCAATGTGGTGGGGGGTTGGTCTGGAGAGGTTGTGGCAATAGAAGTTTCTGGTGTTTGTCTTTTATTCTGAATTCAACTAGACTTTCTTTTCTCCCATATTTCAATTAAAAAGGGAAAACCAACCAACCAAATGCCTGGACCCTGCTACTACTGGAGAAAGGGATGTCATGCACTTCTAGTCTCTGACCCTATTAAGGCCAAGGTGTAAGGTGGCCCTGGATTTCTATCATGACAGTACTTACACTAGGTCTTTTGGTTTCAGTCACAATTAGAAAGAAGAAAGAAGGAAAATTACATTTGTAATCTCAAAATCATTTTCAAATAAATTATTTGACAAGTCTTGAGTATGAATAGTACAACTTCTCATCACTGTGAAATTATATAGTATAAATAGGCATTTTTAACTAATCCAGTACTCCTTAATGCATTCATTTTAATGTCTTTATTGCCTGCAATTATCTATAAAAAACATCACTTTCCCTTCTTCATGGTGTTCACATCATATATAAACTGTTTGACAGTTCATGGTTTATAGTTTTGCTAAAAACCCTTAACAGAATTTACGCAAAGATCCAATACACCAGCAAATGTACTCTGTTCTCCATGCTTAAATATATAAAACCCACAATTATGCTTCCTAAGTGCCTAAGTGCCTCAAACCAGAATAGCTGCTTTTCTATATTACTTCATACCATTCTTGAGTGGCAGGAAAATGAAAAACTCTGTCAGTGTATCTGCCCAAAACAACCAACAGGTGGCAGCACTCCGTGAAGCGCAGGTTTGACTTGCCCTATAACCTGTATAACTACAGTACGGCAGGCAGCAAGTAGGAAATGCAAGGGAAACAGAGCGGTCAGCTGTAGAGTAAGCCAGGACATGCATCATTTCATCAGTCGTTCTCCCTGTTTGTCGTGGGGGCCCGAGAAACACAGCAGTGGTGGACAGTTCGTGACCAAACGGGGAGAACAAGGAAGTTCGTGACAATTGGGTTTCTTCCTGACCAGTTGTCGTATCGGTGGCAGAAACATTTGCTGAGGTCCTAGCACTGTTCCCTTGCATTTGAAATCATTAAGAAAAATATTGTCACCATGAGGAAAGGTATTAAGATAAGGTGCATAGTGAACACATTCCAAACTTATTAATCATAATTTTTAAAAAAAAATTGCCACAGAAATTTTCGCACATGTTGTAGGAGGTCAAATTGCCTACAGTATTCTTTCCTTCCTCTCTTAAATGTTGGAGTAGAAGTTAACTCCCCCTAATTCTCCTCAATCTTCATACACTACTGCCTGTCACTGCAAGCTACAAATTATTAGGTACTTTGTCTTGGTTTGCCAAGGTGTTAATGGCTATGCACAGAGACATTATTGGATGCTGAGTGCTTCGGGTTCTTTGGGAAGAGAGTTACTCTGTGGAGAACAGAGTGTTAATGCATTTGAAATCAATCTTGAAGAAGCCATGACCTGATATAATGGCACATTTTACGTATTTTGGTCTCCAGAAATCTTTGGCTTTTAAAGCTTCCTTATAAATGTCCAGGAATTCTCTGATACTGATGATCACCGCTGGAGCTAGGCTGAAATATTTTTGCTTGCACGACTAGCATGGAGGCATTCACAAAAGCTAAATTTTCTTTCCACTTAAATGGCTATGCTTATCTTGCTTGTTCAGTAGGTTGCTTCCACTCTGGTTTTTGCAGTACATATTAGGGCAATTACTCTGCTTGGCTTTATATTTTTTTCCATATGTTCCTTCACTGCCAAAAGGTGGGTGGTTATAAATTAGCATGCAGTAAGTATCATGTTGCAAAATCCTAGCAGAGATAAAGCACCTGTCATTTGTACCAAGTCAGCTCTGTAAAATCGCTGTTATAGTCCTTGCTTATGTTTGACTCAGTCTCCATGACAGCAAAATTACAAAGGCGTATCTCCACTAGGATGTTAAAGCAGGGAAGGTTACTCTCCTGTAACAAGAACCATGGTGTGGAAATTAAATCTCGACTGTTAAACACGTGAAGGATCCCATGGATGAAAGTCCTCATCTTTCCTTTCCTCTCCCGCCTTTCCTAGCCACCCTGTCAGGAGCACACTTGGTAGCTTTCTCTCCCCCAGCCCACTCTTTCTGCACCAGGGGTCTTTCCATCTTACTTAGACACGAGCATTAGTAGCTTTAGTGAACAATTTAGGGAACGCTAAAGGAGACAGATGGCTGTTTCAGACAAGGCCAAATTGAATTATTAGGCTTACCTGCATTGAAAAAGATGCAACTTCTGGGATGTTGCAAAAAAATTCCCTCGTTTATGTGTATTTATCATAGATAGTTCTTTGCCATTACAGTAGGATCTGCCTTATACAATCCATTAATTTTACCAGGAAAACGTTCCTTTCACCCCACTTGTGAGCAAAGATCTCATAGCAGAGACCACTCTTTAAGAGACCATCCTTCCACTTAGAAATCGCTGTTTAAATAAAGCAGAATACAGCTGGAAACACTTCGTGAGGAACTGTTTTGTGTGACACTAGTATGATCTTTGATTATCACAGGCTGCTGGGGGTCTGCTGTTAGGTGTCTTCTGCAAGGCAGACTCTGAGCAGCACTGCATCCTTAATTCCATGTCAGACACCTTCTGGACTTGCCTCAGACTTCACACGTACACAGGCTCAGGGAAGTCCAGGAAGACTTGCCAGGTTTACAACTCAGCATATAAGCCAAGGACAAGCCGATTTGCTATAAGAGGAAACTGCCGACCCTCACATGTTGAGGAACAGGGAAAAAAGAAAAAAAAAAAAGACATTTTAGACAGGATGGAGGAGGAGGCACCTTCAGAGGAATGAAGTTAAGCTTCAGAGCATAGCTGCTTGGAGAACAGCAGAGCCATTCCCTGGCAGGCTGCAGCACTTGTTCTCCCAAGGCAGCAGTGGACGCCAATACGAGCTGGGCTCTCCTGTGCAGTCTCTCCTGATGTTACCACTGGATCTTTTATAGACTGCTCTGGAGTGATGGCTACCCCCACACATTCCTCCTCCCCAGCTTTCTCTGTAGTCTCCACCTTCAACCCGTAGACCTGCTGAATTTAAATTGCACGTGACACTGTGACCTGAGGTGAAATAATACATTTGATGTGCATTATCTAAAATCCTGATTTATTTACTTTGGAGTAGGTGGGGGAAGGAGAGGTATTTGAGGGAACCTGAAAAGTTCAAGAAAGTACTTTAGGATTAATATGCTGCTGGACAGGATAAAAGGAATTTTGCCAATGAAAACACAATCAGGCCAAGTGCAAATGAATGCTGAGATTGGGCTGGGAGGAACTGCATGGGCAGAGAAAGGATTTGGGGAGTTGGATTAGCTCAGGGGGTCAGGAAAAAATATAGGAATGACTGGAAGCAGAGCAACGGGAAAGGAGGAACGTGTTGACCCACGTGTCAATGAATCGGCTGTTGGCAGCACATAAATGTTAAGGAGCAGCTTGCAGCCTATGACTATTTGTAGCCTGATTCCTAAACCAAAGAAATCCAGAGGAGCACTGGATACCAGACTACACCTCTGAGCCATAAGAGCCTTTCACTTGCACTAAGGAAAATAGATTATTGATGCTGGCAAGGACATGTACTCTAAAAACAGACAGGAAGATTGCAGCCTAATCCAAATCCAAACAGAAGCAAGTTGTCCAAAGCCAAATTCCTTTTATAGTCCCTTAATTTCACTACAAAACTGCTTTCCTTTAAGTTTTAAATTGTGTAGTATCTGAGCCAATCTAGCTAACCCTTTATTACAAGAGAAGTCTGTGCAGGGGTGGACCCATTAAAAACTCAAAAGACTAATGGCTTGCAGGACTCATGGTAAAATCTTGGCCCCACTGAAGGCAGTAGGAGGTTTGCCAAGGACTTCAGTGAGACCAGGATTTTACTTCAGGTCTTTACAAGCAGCAGCGCTGCTCATTTAGAAGCACAAAACCATGACTGTGAATTTCCTGAGGTCCAATCACCAACTCTTGCTGGTGCTTCCGACATCAGATGGCTTCACTTTGAAACCCAAAAGGAAGAAGCTGAGAAGTGAAGACAAATCCTCACACTAAAAGCCAATTTCTTTTATGTGATCTATTTGTGATGTTTAATTCCAGTGAGAAGAAGAAAATCAAAACTTGGATGTTTTTCTTTTTCCCCTTCCTTTCATTCCCAGAAACCAACCTCCTTCCCCATGAGGACAGTATAAAAAGCCTTCACTAGAAATGACGCGGCAGAGGGCTGCCAGCCCAGCTGGGGGTGCGCATGATGTGATGTGGCTGGAGGGCCAGCCAGGAAGCACACTCACCTCGGGCTGCTCAGGGGCCACCACCGAGCAGATGACCAGCCACTAACACAGCCCCATCGGCCGGACGTGTCACCAGGGTGGCACGGTAATTGAGAACAGCGGGCCTCCTGCCTGCAGCCTGCTGGTGTTAGTGCTTGGGAGTGTGTGATCATGATCAATAATGCTTCATGGGAATCTTTTAAAGTGCTCCCAGCCACCTCACTGCAGTAAAGGATTTGTCAGCCTTTCCATAAACCCCAGTTTTGAAGAGTTTATAGCTCAGCTTGTTTTCATTACCTTGAGGTGAAAGTTGCCATATAAAATTTCAGACTAGAAACGCTTTTTTTCCCTTGCTAATACAAAATATCGTTTAAAACAAATTTTTGTCTCCAAATTTAGAGTCTTGGTAAGAGCTATGTTGTTCCCTGATTGTTTTGGGTGTGCTGCTCAGAACTTCAGCATGAGAATCTGTTCAATTTAAGGACTAACAAAAAAATGGCAAGCTCTTTGCTGAATTTTTAAACCACTGACTAATACGTCTAGAACTGCCGAGCTATTCTGCTCGCTCCCAAGACATGCTGTAAGTCTGCATCAGGGACTTCTGTGGAAGAAGAACAGATGATGCTCCTCTGCCTCGTCCCCTTCCAGCAGCTGGAACTATGACTTTGTGGTGCTTTACTGTCTTAAGGAGTGGAATTTCAGCTTATATAAAGTTGTTGTAGCTCCATTCACTATGAACTACTTTGCGTCTTCTCTCTGTTAAACAGTTGCTATGCTGCAACCCAGAAATAACTGAACTTTCAGTAACAGACGTGACTTTTCCTGTTACATGCATGAGTCACATTCCAGTTACCTGTACTTGCAGAGCACAGTGTGAGAAGAAAACTAAGGCTACCTTTCCAAACTCAGCTGACACCAGATGCCTGTGCCTCACACAGACAGGCAAAACATTTCTCATCACCTGAACAGTAATATCTGACCCCTGCATTGCAGAGAGCTTCCCTCACTGCTGAACTGGAACCTCGCCCCACACTGTGCGGTGGGATCCCACCTCTGCTGCTTTCTGACCTCACCAGCAGCCACAGCCTGAAATCTCTGCCTCTCCTGGGGAGGGGAGAGCTGTGAGGGTGGCATGTCCCAGGCCTGCAAGCCCAACACTGCTATTTCCAAACATCTATATCCAAAACAATAATTTAAAAACCCAGAAGGGAATGATATACCTGTGCATACCACCTTCACCTATCTATGGTTGCAAGGATTAATAAATTCATTTCCTTGGTTAATTTCACAAAGTTAATGTCACACAATGGTCTTACAAAACAGGGAGTAGAACATTGCAGTCTAATATCTTTGGGGACTGACCCAGGGGGACCAGAAGTGTTGCCCTGTAGATGAGTTCATCCACCAAAGCCAAGTGGATTTATAATTGCTTGATCTCCAGTCTCTGAAAAGTCTGCTTTATCCACATGTCATATGACCATGTTACTCTTGGTGGAATTAATATATTCTAGATGTTTTCTTAATGAGAAGGTATATTTCACTTTTATTGGCATGTTTTATGCCTAGGATAATTTCATCTTAACAAATGGATTTTTGCTGGTGTAAGAAAGCTTGTGAAAATCAAAAGGGAAAAAAAAAAGTTGTTTTTTTTCTAAGAAGTGCCAGCTTTATAAGTGGATGGTGAACAGGTTACTGGTGGGGGCTTTTTGGGGTGAATGGAAATAATAAGAAAGATTTGGGGAGGGGGAACAGATGGAGGGAGTCTTTAAAAAAGTTAATAAAAATAGTAATAATTTTGCCATTACCACAGGACCTGAAAGTGTATTGCCAGCTATAGGATACCAAGCAGAGATACAGCAGTTCTCAGTCTCGTTTCTTAAGGAAATGAGGCTTATATGATTGTGTGACTGTGTATATATAAATCACATGTCTCTGTGCACTAAAGTGGTTTAGTCTGTCAGTTTTCCCTTTGCCTTATATCATTTTTAATTCTTTTTAATTTAATTGAATCAGGAGAGCAATAGAGGCTTCAAAGTCAAAATATTTCTGTAAGAGTCATGAAACCTTGAAGTCTGGCAGGAAAAACAAAACAACAACAACAAAAAAAAGAAACCCCAAAACTGTTAGCACTTCCACTGGGGCAATGATCCTGTAAAAACTCAGCTGCTTTCGAACACCAGAAAATCCACAAATGGTGATAGACAGTCAGAGCACTTCAACAGCTGGAAAGGTTTTACTCAAAGCTGTTAAGTTATTAGACACTAGAAAGGCTATTGCAAACTAAAATGCATAGGTTCTCAGACTACATGCATTGACAGGCAAAAGTGATGTGCGTGTACTCTGACTCCAAAATTTCCTACAAGTTTTCAGTCTCATATATCTTGTAATTGTCACAGGATGCTGGCAAATAGAATCGACAGAAAGCTAAGCCTAAGCTAAAAGAAAGATACATAGGCCCTTACTGAAAGAATTTCCTTGGTGTTAATTTCATTCTGTAGCCAATAGACCAGGCTCCCTTTTCATTTATTTTAAATTGGGCCATTTGGAAAGCTATAAATTCTCCTTAGGAAGTAGATTTTCCTCTAGTATTATCCTATTCAAAGACTGTATTTCTTGGGACTTTCCTTTAAGTAAATCTCACGGAAAGTGAGTCACCTATTAAAATGATAAAAGACATTTGCAAATGCCTTCCCCAATCCCAGAGCCACAGGTAGAATGAGAATATATCTTAAGTAACTCTCCAAAGGAGGCAAGAAGGCAAGCTTCTGTTTGTTTCATACATTGCCAAGCTACAACAGGATCATGCAGAAAAAGACAACAGTAAACAATTCCCAAATTTCTTCTTCGTGGTAGAACAATTTTCAGTTGTCCGACATTCCTAACTGAAAACTTTACATCCATTGGTATGTTATTTATTGCCTCAGTCATCTGCTCTGTGGGGTGCACAGTGGGCAGGAGATCGAGTCTTTTGTTTTGTTTTCTACTCTAATGGGAAAGCATGTGATGCTGCGGAGTTCCCAGCTTGCCTGTGTCAGGAGGAAGGGTGCAGAGTCCATGCTGCCTCTTGCAGGGCCCGTGGCTTTGTACATGGCTGTCTGAGGAGTATCAACCACCTTGACACTCTGCCAGCAAAGGGAGAAGCCAGCTTTGCTGAATGAAAGAAGGAAGCTCATGTATTCCAAATGAACAGCAATTTAGACTTTTTATGTACACAACCCCTGCCTTCTTTGTGTTGTCAAGAATAGCAAACAAAGTGCTAATGATAATGAGCAAATCCATCTAGTGTCAGTTCCAGCACCCTCAAACGCAGATCCTCGGATTAATCTAGGCCTCTGCCAAGTGCTTTGACTGGCATAGATATTAGAATTTATTTTCTCTGTTGATAAACAGCCAAAGCAGTATTCCTGTCCTTCTGTAGCTGATGGAAATCCCTCTGTAAGCTCTTGTCTCGGTATTTCCACTGAAAATACCACAAGATTCCTGCCCAGCTTGAAAAATAGAAGAGTAAGGGGAAGCAAAATTGTGTCTTAAGTTTATCTCCTTGCAGTTATTTCAGAGATTTTATGAGCACTAATAGCAGGCACGCTGAGAACAAGGAAACCACTCACTCTGCAGCATTTCTGCTGCTAATGAAACTAAGAAGAAACCTTCGTGGTGCTTACGACCTCACACCAAATCCCAAATGTTAAATGACTGTATGTTGTTAAGCTTCCACTCATGAAAACTTAAAAAAAAAAAAAAAAAAAAAAAGCTTTACAGTTTTTTCTGCATGGCAGCAAGCCTGGACATTTTTGTTTCGGATCCACCATAAATATTTGACTTTCAAGTCACCCATATTCATGATTCATTTTGTTAACAGACCAGTAGGCACACTCTGGCAGAGGACTTGCCATGTGCCAATTATGTGGAAATATGGACACATTGGAAACTTCCCTTTTTGACCATCTACTATTCTTTCTTATCAAATTGTAAAAACACAGGAGATGACTTAGGGACAGATTGTTCCTGGCCCATAAAAGCTGGAGTAAGAGCAGGGAGTTTTCTGGCTGATCAGTAAATGAAGCTCTTGTAAAAGACTAAAAACTCTTGGGACACCTGGCACCTTATAATGTGTATTTTGAGCTGACACTACAACCACGGAGGCCAGGAGGAGATGGGCTCGTCATTTCATCAGGAATATGATTACTCCCCACACAAGGGAAAAAAGTGCAGAAGGAGATGAACAAAACCAGTGACAGCATTAGTCCTTCACAAGTCACTAATAGCCAGGCTTTGAAGTGATGTACTGTGAACTGTTAGGTATGATCAATATGAGAGAATATGGTGGCAGGGCTTCAAAGCCAACAGCAGACCAAGCATAGTATGCATCTGCCGGTGCTGACGTTGAAGAAAAAGAAAGAGACAAAAGGATGCAAGGCCTTATCCATATTTAAAAGTCAGCACTGGAGCAGCATGAAAACCAAGAAGAACAGCTGAGAGCAGCTGGAGAACTTAATTTCTCTTGACTATACTTGGTTTTGTACTTCAACGTGCCTTAGTATGATTTGAGCCTTTTCCTGGAGCACAGTAAAAGCAGGAGTGGAAAGGAGAGATGCTGAAGAATAAGAGTTGTGTGTTGTGGGAAGATGTCAAGTTTTAAAAAAGAAAGTGGATGAAGGAGGAGAAACATGACAAGTTACCTTCTGTGAGTGTCTGGGATTATCTTCCTGACCAAAAAGAGGAAGCTGAATTCAGAACAAGGGGGTTTTGCTCCACAGAGAGCTGCTAACAAGCTTTAAGCCTGTCCCTCCACAAGATATTTTATATGCCAGCTGTGAAATATCACAAACACTTGTCAAATGTTTAACAATCTGGTCCTGCTATGTTTATCTCTTTCAAACAATACCTTTTCAAGGGCCTGGTTCTAAGAAGAAATTGTACGGAGAATGGGGACGGTAGGAAAAGCAGCTTGTCAGAAAAGAAACAGCTTTTATGGGAATCCTAAAATTTCTGTGAACTCTATTCTTCCCCTGATATACAGATGTCATTCCCTGGCAGGTGGAGTCAGCAGCAGGGAGTGCTCTCTAAACACTGCTTAAATGAGGAAATGCTTAATTTTCCAAGCTCAGTTGTGGCAGCAAACTGCTGGGGAAGTTAATTGGTGAGTCTGGATACATCTAAGACATGGAGAGCCTGCAATCACCTCCTGGTGTTCAGCTCCTAGCAAACAGCCGTGTTGAGCAGGAAAGGGAAAGACAATCTACCACAGCCTCATGTCACAGCTAGCATCTTTCCCAAAAAATACTTCAATGCTTGTTTTTTCTGAGTGGCCAATGGTACTGTATATGGCAAATATACAATTTTATTTGGCCTCAGCTGTGCAATGGAAGAGGCATCAGAATTGCTTTCTCCAGGCAGTGAACCACTGGGGAGTCCCTCATTACCTTTAACTCTGAAATTGTCATTCAGAAAATTACAGGCCATGCTATAGCTCCTCAGAAACTCAGCGTTACTTTTGTTTGCCTTGCTTTGATATGCTCGTTTTTTCTTCTGTCATCTTTTCCTCTGCCAGAACTTCCTTTTTGTATCCCGATTGTTCCAGTGCAGTTTATGCAGTGGAAGGTGAGAATGTATTAGACCAAAATTTTGGATGACTTAAACCCCTTCGGACACTTTCCACACACACTTCATGTATGCTCCCACCAGCACATCCCTGTCCTGGGTAGAGCCATGCCACAGCCTAATCTCTGAGTAACAAAGGCATAGACATTTGCAGAGAGTAGTATTCAAAATAAGAATCATTACCCAGCTATTGTGTGTTAACCCTGGCAGGTAGCTAAGCTCCCCCACCCAGTGGGATGGAGGCGAGAATCAGAAAAGTGAAAATGAGAAAACCAGGGTCAAGATAAACACAGTTTAATAAGTAAAAAAGACAAAACAAAACAAAGAAAAATAAGAGATGAAAAGCAATTGCTCACCAACGACTGACTGATGCCCAGACAGTCCCCACTCGATGGCATCCCTTGGCAAACTCCCCCCACCCCCCTCCCAATTTTGTTGCTGAGCACGATGTTACATGGCAGAGAATATCCCTTTGGGGTCAGCTGTCTAGGTTGTGTCTCCCTCCAGTCTCTTGCCCAGTACCAGCCCACTTGCTTGCAGCAATGTGAGAAACAGAGAAGACCTTGGCACTGTGCAAGTACTGTTCAGCAACAACTAAGAATCAGTGTGTTATCAATGCCGGTTTGGTCACAATTCCAAAAATAGCATCATATAGACTGCCATGAAGTCTATCCCAGCTGAGTCCGGTACACCAGCTTATATGGAACCAGTAGCTAGTTACTCCTATGACCCACATATTCAAAGCAATGTACATTCCACTTCACTCAAGGGGACTGATACCATCAAAAGACATTTAATTAAAATTTGTCCTTTCCATTTATATTTGCTGCTCTAATAAAGAATATGACTTTTTCCTACAGTTTTAAAATCCTCTCTTATATAGTTAGGCCACCAGGACCTCAGTCGCACTGCTCCTTTATTTACCGTCTATGAATTGACAGACTGGACTAAAGGTCCTGCAAGCATGCAAGCTCTGCACAGCTTCATCTGGATGTATTTGGACTGAATGAAAGCATGGCAATTCCCAGTATTAGCATGTTTATAGTACTCTCTCATCTCTTTCCTAGAAGATAAGGAAGGTGTTACTGGGGCCCTTGGGCATTATCGGTAGCAGTCTGGGATTAGGAAGAAGCTAGAAGACTCTCCTGGAGCAAGTGCTGGAGGTTTCTGCCCTGTGAGTCCCTGCATCTGGGAGAGCAGGAGCTGGGGAGGCCCACATCCAGCTCATTAACTGTAAAGATCTGGTCTTAGAGTGGGAAAGAAAAAGATGTTCACAGCCTGAGAGTAGGAAAAGGAGATGGCATGGCTCAGGGGAGCTTTGCTAAAACCCTTTCCTGGCGTGGGAGATTGCATGTTTTCAAGATAGATACCAGCAATGCTCCAGCATAGCATCCAAACAACCAGCCTGAAGAGAAAGAGAAAGTTTCAGAGAAAAAAATGTGTCTAAAATAGGGAAAATAGTATGTCCATCCTGAGCCACAAAAGGCCCTTCATCAGTAATACTGGAGAATGAGTAGGGGTACCCATGGTGCCTCTGCCTAGTGCTGTCACTGGCACATAAATGTTTTCAGGAGCCACCATCACCAGCAGCGGTGCAGGTTTGCTCTGTAATAGGCAGCTCCCTGCCTTCTGTGAGGCCAGATGCCATTTGTGAACCTTGAGATACACCATTGCTGTGAGGAAAAATTAATCCTTCATCTCATGGCATGCAATCTCAGCCAAGCCTTGGCATGCATGAGGAAAAGTTGCCAAGGAGGGACACAGGGGCCGGGGGGCTGCATTTCCCGGTAGTGTCCCTTTTTGAGTAAAACGACCCATCTTGCTTGAGAACAGAAAATTTGGTGTGGAAGAGTTAGAAGGGGTAAACTGAAGACCAAAGTACTACATACAGTTTCGTGTAAGTAATGCCAGATGACTCATGGAAAACTTAATAATCACCTCACTTCAGTTTCAAAACAATGTAAAAATGTTTTTAGTCCCATGTCTGCACTTGCTTCCTTCCCCCTCACCCCAACAACTTCACAAAGTCCTGTCTGATGGCACGGTACAGCCTGGCCGAAGGGTAAAGTTTCTCTGTGCCCAGTGCTCAGGGCCAGAAGGTCTTAGGCAAACACCAATTTGAAGTTAATACAACACACCCCGCTGAGAATCCCTTCAGACAGATCAGTCTTGTTCATTTTGTATTAGTCTACAGGTAAGTCTGGAGATGGGATTAACTTTTTTTTTTTTTAATCCATTTTTTTGGGCACATTTATTGCACGCAGCCAAAATTCACAGAAAAGCAGTCATGAGTTCGCATGCCTATCACTACATACTTGTACCATGTCCAGTACAGAGGAGGACTGGTCCTAATGAGGTTATCCAAGTGTTACTATACTACAGAGAAGAATCAGGAAAGCCAAATCATTCAACAGACCAATTTCAGTGGAGTCATTTCTGATTTATACAGGCAATCAAAATCAGCAGGTACTTAATCTTTGTTTTATCTGGAAAAAGACTAGCTCTTAGTTCTACTTCATCAGCTCACCCTCATCCAGCACCCAGAGTCAGCTTTAAATGTATCAGAGGAAAGCAAACAGCAGCGGAGGGGGAAGTAAATTTTACAAAGATCCCAAAAGCCCCTGCATCTCCCCGCAGGTTCTTTACAGCCTCATAGGTGCACATGCCAGAAGATGCATTTGGTCTCAGTTAGGTTTTTAAAGTACTTTTTATGTGTAGGCGCCAAAAATTCAGCCTGCTCATCTGGATTCCTGAATTTGTACCAAATCTGCCCAGCTCTTTTAAGTGAAATTTAAGGGAAAGCCTTTTATTCTGCCAGTCTCAAAGCAAGTGTTCCTATGTTAAAGTTCTAGATAACATTTTAGCTGAAACTTTGCATTTATTTCATTAGAAAATGAAGACCTAAAAATCATTTGAGAACAAATATGTCTTTCTTTGGAAAAAGAAATATTTTGAGAGATCTGACTTTCTTTAATAATTTGGCTTGGTGCAAAACCCATATATAAGCAAAAATTGGGGTCTGGATCCATGAAAACCAAACTGTTTGTTCTGATCCCTTTGTGTTGTAAGGTTATCATCTCTTAAAATGTCCAGAGTTCAACTCACAGTTCTGCAACACAGGAGGAGACCCTGCTCCCCCTGGTACCCATCTGCTCTGTTCATCCCCACCTTTCTCACTCCCCTCTTCCAAGCAACCATCTCTAGCACTTGTCTGCCTGCTGAGGATGCTAATTCATCTCACTAAAATGGCCTAAAAAAAAAAAAGAAATGGGTAAGAAAAACAGACCCTTCACTTTCCCAAAAGAAAAACGAGACTTTTTTCTTCTTCTTCTTCTTCTTCTCCTTCTCCTTCTTCTTCTTCTTCTTCTTCTTCTTCTTCTTCTTCTTCTTCTTCTTCTTCTTCTTCTTCTTCTTCTTCTTCTTCTTCTTCTTCTTCTTCTTCTTTTTCTTCTTTTTGCCAAGGGTTAAGTTTGCCTCTGTCCTGGGCAGAGGGATGCCAGCCTGGCTGCAGGGGTTGCTGGCTGGTGGCTAAAGAAGGAGCAGGGAAGGAGGCGTGCGGAGAGAAGTGCGGAGAGCAAGACTTCCCCCTTTTGGCAGCAACAAGCTGTTAGTTCAGCTCACAGTTGCAACTTTAATCCAAACAAAAGCTGTTTTTCACGCAGTTTTGCCTTACCGTGTCACACGAAACTTTCTGCCTTTTATCTTTGCATCTGTAGCAAAGGAATTGAAATTATCTGATTAGGTAAGTTAGCATTTCAGTCCTGAAATATAATTTTGTACCCGTATCTTACCTTTTATGTTTCTTTATACATCTAAAAAGGGACCATTCTGAACAACAGTAATGATGGCTGTACGTAGTCTATATTCCTAAGCACAAAATAATGTGGAAGTTCAGCTAAGTACATCTTTAAAACTTTTTCTGAAGAGTTCCTGAAAAACATCAAAGGGATATTCACATTTGTTCCCTTCTATAAAGACAAATATAAATCTATAGCTAGACATCTACGTATGCAGACACTCAGGGTGATGTGAGTAGCTACACACTGGGAGACAATCTCTCTGTTTCTGGCCTGACCTTTTCAATACTGTGTATGTTAAAGCAGAAAGGAGACTAATTGGTGTAAACCAGAAGCTGTAGTAATTACTTTAATTCAGAAGTTACCAACCTTTGGAGAAGAGAAGCACAAGAACAGAATCATGTTTAAAGGCAGCCCATTTTGCTTTGTCCTTCAACGCAGCCCCATTCAAAATACTGTGGAATTTATGAGTCTACTAAAAGTGAGGTCTCATAATGTGCACAGCGTGTTGCCAGTTAACTTGAATGAGCTTCTCCTCTGCTTTCTGGCTGATTACTATAATACTGCGCTTGAAAAGGGGCCCTTCCTTCTAAACCGCGTGGATAATGATGGAGTATAAAACCAGGCCATAAGCTGTCCAGGTAGGTTTGCGCAGCGTACCTAAATATCAGTCTTCAAAAACGTGATCTGGTGCCCCTTGAAGTGAGTTGGAGCAATGACTTTCTGCAGTGCTCTGGATCCAGGCCTGCGACGGCATGCCTCTTTGTAAGCCTTCCAGTGCTTCCTGGTTCAGTTCAAGGGAGAAATGTTAGCTTGCTTGTGGGACTGCAGGGCTTTGATGTGCGCTTCCAGATGGAACCAGAAGCGCCGAGGCACGTAGAGAAAACAAAACTGAACTTTTACAATCTGCAGGAAAGATGCCTAAGAAAAATAGAAGCATGTTCCTACTTGCCAGCCACTGTTTTGGTGACAACACTGTAACATTAAACAACAACAACAAAAAAACACCAATAAAGCACAGGAGAGAAAATAAGAATTGTTTATTTATTTATTTATTTATTTATTTAATCTTTCTGACTTTAGTTCTCTCAAAGACATACACAAGGCTTCTTCTGATCTCGGTGGTACGGGATTTCACTCTAAAAGTTCAAACCACAAACAATGAAGCTATTACTCCTATGATTCATCTGACCCTCCAGAAGAAAAAAAGTACCCTGCTCCTATAGCTGCAACACTTACTGTACTTAATTATGAACTGACATGCAGTTCTGGAATATCCAACATGTTTTATATGTGGACTAGCTCTGTAGCACTAACATATTGAAAGCACTCAGCTGTAAAAGTTATTTTAAAAATAATTTATAGTCTTGTACATGTTGGTCTTTATTTCTGCTATGGTGTTTAAAGCTGTAGAGCTCTGTATTCTCTTTTCAATTGATTCTTCAGTATTAGTTTCAATTACAGTATCTTACATTAATCCACATTTATAAGTATGCAAAACTCTAGTTTGAGAAATGTATTTGTTCTCAATATCCTTTCATTGCACTCAACCCATAAGTACTGAAATGATTCTTCTGGTAATTAGAGCTATTCAAACCCTTCATGACATAGCAGCCCTAGCATTCTAAACTTCTTATGCAAGCACTCTGACATTTCGTTTGACACTGCCAGAAAATTGGAAAAAAAATGACATTTATAGGAAAAAGATTGCTTGATGCTTGGCAGCTATGAAACAGGGTTTTTCCACCCTCCTTTAGGTCACCGAGAATGAAATCCAGTCCCCACTGTGGTATGAATCCTGTGTTTTTTTAATAACCTGTGTGGCATATACTGGTCTCCATTTATAGAGAAGAAATACAAAAAGAGTGTTTCATCTGAGAAGTCCTACCTTTCACCATGAGCTTAGCCCTGAAAGGGTCAGGACATAGCTTTGGGACTCAGGACAGATCGGGGCTGCTGGCTCTGGGTCTATGAGTGGCATGGCCACCAACTACCGTTGCTTCCCACTGTGTCCTGGATGCAGAGCTACAACCAGGCCAAGCGCTTCCCATAGTGGAATGAATGCCCTTTGCATACTTACAGAAGTACTCAATTTTCCCCTCATTTCTAGCTGCCACAGCTGCAAAAGAAGCAGTCCACTTCAGGAGGTCCCCCAGTCAGTGGTTCTGATTCCTAGGAGCTTCCCAGGTTTCCCCCACAGCTGATTTACCACCACTGTCCCCAGAATATGTCACCAAGGGCTGAAGAGACCCATCTTGCCTTTCCCTGCTACAGCCCTGTCAGAGAAATGGGATTTCACCAGAGTTTGACTACAATCACCCCTTCTCCTATTAACCATATCAGCAGCAGAAAGCCAAAGATGAGATGAGGACTGAGCCTGCCCTTCCTCTCCAGGGTGCCTTGTACTCTGCCTCAGATTTGAGACAGCTGAAGGAGGACCAGCTGCAATAATGTGGTACCAAACCCCGTGTCCCATAGCTGCATTAGCATGGTGGTATACCTAGGTGATAAACCACACCTGTCCTCACCACACAGCTCTCTGCACACCTCTGACTGGACACATCCTACCATATGTATGGGAAGAGGGGGGTCACTGAAGATGTGGTGTGGTGGGTCGACCCTGGCTGAATGCCAGGTACCCACCAAAGCTGCTCTATCACTCTCCTCCTCACCCAGACAGGGGAGAGAAAATATAACGAAGGGCTCTTGGGTTGAGATAAGGACAGGGGCATCACTCAGCAATTATTGTCACATGCAAAACAGACTCAGCATGGGGAAATTAGTTTAATTTATTACCATTCAAATCAGAAAAAAAACTTCCTGTCTTCCCCAGCTTAACTTAATTCCTGATTTCTCTGCCTCCTTCCCCCGAGTGGCACAGGGGGACAGGGAATGAGGGGTTACGGTCAGTTCATCGCATGTTATTGCTGTCACTCCTTCCTGGTCACACTCTTCCCCTGCTCCAGCATAGGGTCCCTCCCATGGGAGACTTCTTCATGAACTTCTTCAATGCAAATCTTTCCAAATCTTTCCCACAGGCTGCAGTCTTCACCAACTGCTCCAGTGTGGGTCCCTTCCATGGGATGCTGTCCTTCAGGCACACACTGCGCCAGCATGAGTCTCCTGCAGGGTCACAGGTCCTGCCAGTAAACCTGCTTCAAGCACAGCCTTCCCACGGGGTCACAGCCTCCTTGGGGCATCCACCTGCTCTGGCGTGGGGTCCTCCACAGGCTGCAGGTGGGTACCTGCTCCAGCGTTACCCTCCATGGGCTGAGGGGCACAGCCTGCCTCACCATGGGCTTCACCAGGGGCTGCAGGGGCATCTGCTTTAGTGCCTGGGGCACCTCCTGCCTCCTCCTGCACTGACCCGGGTGTCTGCAGAGTGGTTGCTCTCACATGTTCTCACTCCTCTCTTCCCCTGGCACAGGGTTTTTTTTATTCCTCACCCCCGCCCCCCCTTCTTAATATGCTATCCCAGAGGCACTGCTACTGTTGCTGATGGGCTCAGCCTCGGCCAGTGGTGGGTCCATCTTGGAGTCAGGTGGCATTGGCTCCATTGGACATGGAGGAAGTTTCTTGCATCTTTTCACAGAAGCCATCCCCTGTAGCCCCCAGCTACCAAAACCTTGCCGTGCAAACCCACTACAGATGGATGTCAACTCTGATGTGTCTGGTCTCAGGACAGGATTGTTCATTGTCCAGCACTGCTGAGCTTTGTGGTCAGGGTTTTTTTCTTCAGGTTTTTTTCTCTTTATTATAAGCCTTTATTCTCCTGGTAAATACCAGTTTTTCATAAACTATGGGCTATTTGAACAATATTTTCTTAGAGGTACTTCACTTCTGAATAGCTGATGGGGCAAGAGGATCTGATGTGATGTGCAGCAAGTCATTTGACAACTAAATCTCAAGCAGTCAGCATTTGAAAGAAATCCACAAATCCACTAGGCTCTTAGGAACCTAAAGAAACAGACATGTTAGGATCTGGAAGCAGGATACTTTAAAACATTATCCAAGTTTCAGGACCAAGTCTTACTTATTTAGTGAATTATGTGCTCTAAGTCCCACAGCTCAGACTTACTAAATCTTGGTACAGAGACACTCATCTTTGAATTAATTTTAAAGCAGTTTAGAAGTATAATTCTTCCTTATCGCCTGCCTACATAAGCAAATAGACCAGCAGAATTATAGCGGTGTAACAAAACACTACAACTATGTCAACATAAGTTCCTATAGGGAACCTATGGCAGAATGAAGTTACTTTACTTGCCATATAAATAATTCTTTTCCAAACAAAAATATTCTGTTTCTGTCAAGGAACCTGTATATTAAAAAATCTCCAACCAGTTCCCCTCTCTGAGATGCAGGTTTACACAGTGTGACTTTTAAAATCACATTTATTCAAATGGTCAAATTTTTTCAGGCCCACATAAATAATATTCCCTTCATTTGGAATAACAGCCATATTTAGGGACTTTTTATTTAGTTTCTTGATTATCTTTTTGGGGGTGGGGGTAAGAAACTCTAATATACATTCTTTCATAAAACCGAATATCATACTTTTTTCCTTCCAAATACTTTAAACCTGGCTTTTTTGCTTTTGTTTACTGCATGCCACAGTGACTGTAATGACATGAGTGACGATAATATTATTAAAGTAACTTACTTTAGCATTGTTACTGTCACTTTAAGCTATATGTCCATAATTGGCTGCTTAATTATTGTGCCTTATAACTGATCTATCACAGAGATGCAAAAATACAAATACTACACATGGCAGTGACAGAAGTTAATGAGGGTTTTTTCTAGATTATTTTTGTTTGCATCAGTCTGTATTTATAACAGCGTTCTCTATGCTCTATGTTATATACCAGGGGGATGTATTTATGATTAAACTCAGAAAGACACTCTAAAAGTCACAAACAATTGTCAGCTTTGCCAGCACATCATTATTATACCACTCAGTATGCTTAATCTTTCCTCTGTTTCATGCAAGCAAAATTCACCATCGGTGGAGGAAAAGTACATGGCCAAGGCATGACTTAAATCCCAATTAGATTCAGATCATACCCCACATAACTGTAGAATTTCAGGTATGTGTATTTCTGTGATGTCTATGTCTTAGTTTCAGCTCGTAAATGAAGGATGTTGGAGAAGATTTTACTTTTGCCCTGCCCTGCCTTGACATGGTAGGTTAATTTGAGTGGAGCTACTTGTTCTGCCAGCGGTTGGGTGCTTTCCATATTCAAGCTGCCTTAATTACAGCTAGCTGTAGATGAATACACAATATATGAGAATTATACATGCAGACACAGTTAAAAAAGTGTTATAAATCAACCACTGAAAAAACAAGCAAAACCAGAATAAATATGCAGCAATGCTAAAACATGCATGTATACGTGACAAATCAGAAAAACACAAAACATACCACTATGTCCCTTAACTAATACGCTACTAGAGCAAAACGTTGATGGTATTATCTGACATCTATGTAATATACAAGAAGCCTAAAGAAATTTCAAGTGAAAATAAAATTCAGACCATTCTTTCATTATTATTTCTTTCTTTCTTTCCTCTGAGAAGATAAATCAGACCATATTGTTAAAATTGAAATCAAAAAATTTGACCACAATTATCTTAAATATGTTACTTATTAATATGTGAAGCTCTCTGTACATATTGTCTCTAGAAATGCTCTTTTCAGATCTGGAAGGAAGCTTAGCCTTCCAGCTCCCTGCAGCCCTTCTTGGGAGGCATGAGCTTTTTACTTGTCCTAGCAAGCTGGATGGTATTTATCCATTCCAGTTATTCCAGCTAGTTGGTGCCACCCTTGATGAGCTGCAAAGACTGTGAGAAAGAGTACAAAGCGGTACGGATATGCAAGGCACGGAGTAAGCTGATAGTGGTTTTGTCTGCTTATGCACAGACTTATGAGTGTTTTATTCCTCCACACAGGCATCTGCCAGGACTCAGCCCTCATTCGGGGGTTTTCAGCACACAGAATCAAACTAGTCTAAAGGACTGTGTAGGAATAATTGCACTGCCATATCTTTCATGTTTGTGGAAGCAAAAAGGCCAGATGAAGCCAACTTCTGATTCATCTGACTGCCAGGATCTCTCAAAGCCTCACCCTTTTGCTCACAGAATTCTGGCTAGTGATTCATTGAAGCTAATACTATTAATGCTCATAAACACATTTTGGGAATGCTGACAGCTTTCTTCTGGAATGGTGGTTTGTGAACAGTCTCCTTCCCATTCCCTACACCAGCAGTGATGCAATCAGGGTAGGACCAGGCGGTGTCATATGCTGGAAACCTAATATGCATTGCAAATTGTAACATCCGCAAATGGGTGAGGAACCTTTTTGCCTCAGCTTGCGGACCCTTGGGAGCTTCCTGCTTTTGCTTTATGAAAACCAGCTAGCAATGAGGAACACACACATACCTTTTTTTTTTCTTTAGGTTAGCTTTTAGTGAGCTCAGATGAAAACCAAATGAACAGTCAAAAAATCAATTTTTTCCCTTCACATAAAAAACTGTGGTTTATCCAGCTTTTGTCCTTGAGACTGAAGATCCAGGTATTAGATGTAGTAGGTGAAAGAATCCCACTGTGGTATTTTCAGTGGTCTCTATTTGCGAGAATATATACAGGGATGTGTTCAAATCTAGCAGGAGTTCCCAAAGGTATTGATTCAATACCTAAAACTATTTAAGCTAATAATTTCCAATTATTTCAGCGGCGTTATGTATCTAAAACCCTTTGAGGGTGGAAAGTCTAGAACCAAATGAGGAAGCGCTTTTGACCATACCCATAACTACACTGCCCTTCCCAACAGTGCTTTTGGCCTCTTTCCCCTCCTGGTACAAGGAAGGCAAATGCTCCTTAATTCTTTCTCCAGGGAGACAGTGACACTCCGTGCAATACTGCACCAACCAGCCTATTCAACATGCACAAAGAGGAAAGACTTTTGGGTGCACTGTGAATGGATAGAAATGAGACTGAAAGCCTCTAAGCCTCTTTAGTTTCCCATCCCTACATGGGTCAGGCACAATACACTGTAGCCCACAGATTTCTTAGTATATATTCGCTGTTCACACACCCACAGTCAGTATTTGTGCATTAAGTTGTAACTGGATAACTTTCACTTTGTGAATGAAATTGAAACTCACTTATTTTTGATTAGAACTACAGGTATAAGACTTTTTTTCCAACATTGAAACATTCAGAAGAGTACAAATTATGCTAACAACAGAGTAACTTTCCAGTACCTTATGGAAGAGAAAATGTTATGTCTTTGCAGAAATAAAGACATAAGAGCAGAGCAGCTGTTTCATACATAAGGCATTATGAATTAGGTCAGGGCCACTGAATGATGATGACATTATATTTAGTGAGGCAGCAATTTCAAAACAAAATTTTGGAACAATAAATAGGAACTTGCATTATGGTATTTTAAAGCAACTTGGTTGTCTTACTTTTTTGAAGATACCTAAGTTTAGCCACTTTTAAAAAGATACATGTTCAACAGTTCAGAAATCAAATATGTTTGGGGCATCTTTTAACTTCTAAAACTCTGGTCATTTTTATACCTAAAATAAATCATTTGGTTTTCAGAGGCAGTAGCACAAGTCAGTTAATGAATTTGATTACTTCAAAGGTTAATTACTTTAAAATTAATTAAATCCCATTAATACAAAATTGAATAAATAAAAGTGGACATAGGTTTTAAGCCAAAGCAGTTATGTTTGGAAATGTTGATGACATTGTAAACTACACTGGTTGTTACAACATGGAACAAACGAAAAACCATGGATTTGATCCTGTACATAAACCTACAGACTTCAGAGATTAATTTAGTTACATAATTGCAAATGATAGGATCTTCAGGCCTGTTTTTCAAAACATAGGGAGGGAGAGAGGGAGTACCTATTCGTCTCTAAGATGCAAATAGGTAGCAACAGAGTTTTTTTTTTAATTTCAATCAAGGGAAATTAAGTATCTAATGTTCTTTGTGTTCATAACTGCCTAGAAAATCTTATTAAACATTAGTCATTTGGGCATTGTTGTTTATTTCCTTGGAGACAGCATCAGACCTAAGGTACAATTGAAATCAATGACAAAACCTTCATCAACTTCCAGGAAAAACAGTTCAGGCCTACACTGAGGTAATGAGGTTTTTTATTTAAAAAAACAAAAACCAAAAAACAAAAAAACCTACAAAAAAACCCCACCAAACACAATACTTTTCAAAGCCTTGAAAAAGTAGCCCTCTAGGAGCTTTAGGAACTTCTGTTTTTTCACGAATTTTTTAACAGGTGATTCAATTCACATATATTTTAGTTTTGAAGAAGAGTGGTAACTGAATAATTGCTAAAAGAGTCACAACAATAAATGGCATGTATGGGGACCTTCATTTGAGAGAAGGATTCTGTTGCAAAAATAACTGCAGGAATTATCTTGGGTTTGTGGTTGGGGGACATTAATGTATTTTTGTCCCTGACAGCATAGGAAGAAGTATAGTGATGAAATTCTCTGATGAAACCTGCTGAGGACAGACAACAATTTGGGAAACACCAGGGAAGCAAACAGGAAGAACTCATGGACCTGACATTGCGACAGGATGAAGTTTGACAGAGGAAGTTGTGGGAGCCACCACCATGAACTTATCCTGTAATAAGGAGCTCATCAACCGGAAACAAGCACTGAGATGAAAAGATCTGGGTCTACAGGTTGATGGCAAGATGACAATGAACTTGCAGAGTGATACGTCCATTAAAAAAAAGATGTGATATTAAGACATACAAGGGTATTACCTTGCACCCTTCCCTTGTAAAGTACTGGTGCAGTGTGAAATACAGCATTCAGTTGTGTATTCAAGAACTATAAGCATGAATAGAACCAGCATAGTGAAGGGATAATCAGACTGATGAAAAATAAAGGTGATTAAAGGAATATTACATTTTCAGGTTAAATAAATCTAGGCCCCAGACAGAATAGGACATTTCTTAATAGACACCATTGAGAAAAGAACAAGCCATGAATAAATTTAGGATGGGGATTAGAAGATATCTTATCCTTACAGGAGTAGGTTCTTAGAAACGCTTGTTTTAAGAGTAGTCATTTATAAATTTGTGCAAGGATTGTATGACAGAGACACAAGTAATTCATTGACACAGAATGTTCCTGTCTTGGGACTTTGTGTGGCTCAGTTTTAAAAATATGATTACAACAACTGCTGGGGAAAAATAATAATAATTTAAAAAAAGAAAGAAAACCAACCCCCCCAAACCCCTCTGCAAATAAGGGTAAAACTCACTGAGCAGCCTACAACTGTCCTCTAGCAATGGATATTTTTACTGCTTAAAATAGAAACATTTCCTTCACATTGTAGATAAGAATTTGTATGAATAATAATTTGATAATAATTTCAAGCAAGGCATATAGATTAGCATAAATTTAGAAAATCATTTAGGTTTCAACACAGCACCACCTATTGGAATAAAAATAGTAGCCATGAGTCTGAAACACTGCTAACACAGCTGGAGTCAACTATGATTAATTTATAGACTTAAAGTTTGGAGAGCTCTGAAACTCACCCTGCCTTGCATGCTATCCCTGCTAATATAAATTTGATGGTAAATATGCTATTAATTTTTTATTTTATTAGAAAGGAAGATTTTACCACAGTGTAGATAAGGTAAAGATTTGCTTTGAGCCATTAAACATAACTTGGCACAAAGCGAACATATTTACATAGCATTAAAGGAGATAATAATATATTTCCTACTAAGAGAGCATTGTGCATGGGATTTTTAATGAGCTGCAGGTAGATACAGATAAGTGATAAAAAAGTACATGCCTGGCCTATCATTAGAGAATATTTTAGCCACTTTAAAGTACACTCTGCTTAGACTAACCACCACATTACTGCCGTTTCAAACAAGGCATGCAGGTGTAAAACTGGAACAGCACAGGACTTTCTTCTTGTTGATGAGGACGTTATAACATGTTGCAGTTCAGAGTTTCAGGTGAGCAGGGAGTGCAGGCATTGAACAACAGCCAGAGAGCAAGATGGGACATGTGCGGTTCAAAGCCATGTTCTCAGGGATTTACCTCCCTTGAGTCCCCTCCATCCCAGATGTGAAATAGAACTCCTGCAATTTTTTATTCCCAGGAATTATTTCTGCTCACAGCTTTAGAAAGCAAGTTACAGTGAAAACAGCTGCTTTGCATGGCCATTACACTGGCAAGGTTTGAAACACCAGTGCTCTGGTCCCCAGCTTCCCATGGGTGATTTCCCACACAGCCAGTGTGTGCAGAGCAACCCAGAGAGAAGTGCTGTAAGATGCATGGAGCAAAACAATAAAGGGCCCTGAAATGCTAGGAGGTAAAAACATGCTAGTATTCCTCTGGAGGTAACGGCTTGCCCTCAGCTGGCCAGGGGTGCTCAGGAAGGTTGCCTGGCCCCAGCTTTCCCAGTGATGGAAGGCTAAACTCTGCTGAGCTGGCGTGTGGCCTCAGGACAGCAGCCTGCCCTGTCAGGGATACACACTGATGCTTGTGTCAGGTGAGGAAAGTGGTAGCTCTGCATCAGGCACCCAAAGGGCAGCAGTGGTGGCCACACAGCGTTGTCATGGGGCACAGGGCATGCACTGATGCCAAGCAGAGGCAAGTGACTGGCCCCTCCCTCCCTCCATAAAATAACCACCTTTTTTCTGTCCACAAGAGTGCCAGGACAGATGCCACTTAAAATAAGTACTGGCAGAGGTGGGTGTACAACAGCAAGTGACAGCTGGTCAGAGAGACATTTACTGCTGGCCAAAGCACCCCTCAGGATTCCCAGCCACAGACCTGGGCTTGCCCAGGTACTGGGGTACCAACTCCCCTTCCTCCTCAGTGCACCCTCAGCTGGGTGAGCTGACTTTAGACAGGATTAGTCCCACGCGACATTAACCACCTCATGGTTGTCCTGTGTTGCTTGACAGTTAGGACAGCTCTGGAAGCACCGGGGCAAGACCTGTGTCTGCAGGGGAAGGCTGATGCTGGAGCTGCTTACAGAAAATAAGAAAAATCATCATCTGCATGCATTCCCCTCTTTCTTGGGCTAACCTCAAGTTAGCTGAGTCCCAACCTAGAAACATGCTAATCTTATAATTGTTACTCTGAATATACTTAGATTATTAATTATTTTGTAAAAAATAAAGGGTGGTACATGCACTATTATAACAGAAGGTAAGTCATAAAAAGTTAAAGGCACCACACTTCCATTTAGCAAGCACTTCAGGTAAGACTTCTTTTGAAATTCATGAACGTGAAAACAGCAGTGTTAAGAACAAAAGCAACACTCCTACATTTCAGTAGTACCACTGTACTATAGACAATGGATATACAGTTATGATTCACAGTAATTAGGTAATACTGGTGCATGATTCATAATGCAAATTTACAATTTTTTTTTTGTTTAATGTTTGAATTTTGACATTTGAAAGTCTTGCACTTTATTTACAGTCAAAAAGCCACAAAGCTTTACATTCTGTAAATGTTTTTGTTCTTATTTAGTTGTTTGAAATCCTTGCTTGCCCTGTGGCCTCACCCCCAGACAGAGTTTATACAACCAGAAGGAGATTTCAAGCATGTAATTCTTTTTTAAAAGAGACAGGAGCTAAGCACAAAGTTAATAACATTTGGGGTTTCAGAGCACACGGTTCAAAGTGGTCTTATTTTTGATATCTCAGTCATCAGCTTCTCATAGTTTTCTGCAGGATATGAGCTGAAAAGAAGAACCTGGAGATACTTTTTTTTAAAAAGAAGTTATAATCTTTTAAAATATTGGGGGAGAGGTGGACTGTCATCTTTTTTTAAATCCTTTCAGTATTTCTTTATACTCACAAACCTATGCCCCTTTCTCCCTTTTCCACCGTATAAACAGCAACATGTTTCCAAATGGCCACCAAGAGCTTTCAAGGAAAATATTTTTCTGACTGCGATTCTTCTGCTGTCCACAATTAGCATGGATAAGTGTTTGTTCACTTGAGTTTCACTGTATAAGCAAATAAAACAAAAAGGAAGTTTGGAAATATATTTTCATGTATAAATAATATGCAGAATCACCTTTTTGATTGTACTTTCATTGGTTAGATGTGACTTAGACCTGTTTTTCAAACTTTCATTCATTGCATCTCCAAGCATTTCCATGTTCTTCTGCATATCTTAGGATTAACGTCTTATCTATATCAGTGCATTTGCACTAACTCAGACTAAAAATAAACCTTCTCCCTTGTTTTGTTTTTATTCCCCTTATAACTTTTCCAAGGTATCTGAAATAAATATTCCCCCGAAATTATTACTTTGCCATTTGCTATAGTATAACATCTAGAGTGAAACTGTGCGTCTACTTCATTTTTGCAGTTAGTGATTTCAGCAGAAGACATAGACTGAGTTTCAGCTCACTCTTCCGGACAGACACATAGCTTATGCTACAATATGTATGACAAATGTAACAGGATTTTTACATCTCTGTACAGACCATTCATTTGTTGCTGTGTATTGATCTGACAAAATTATAAAAAGAAAAGAATAATGTCTAGGGACCCCTGAAAATCTTTTTCTGCAATGTTAAAGCACTATATGTTGTATGCTGTTACCTGTGAACTGATTGAATAAAGAAAACATCTGCGTGCTTGCACCCTGGCAACTAAGACTTGCTCTTTCATCCTCCTGCTCTGAAGAACCACTATGTTTTGAGATATTTTTACACTAAATTGGAT
This sequence comes from Falco naumanni, assembly GCF_017639655.2. Taxonomy (NCBI): domain Eukaryota; kingdom Metazoa; phylum Chordata; class Aves; order Falconiformes; family Falconidae; genus Falco; species Falco naumanni. The sequence continues at coordinate 59,760,036 of NC_054059.1, read as the reverse complement.
TCTTATTCAGAAGTACTTTTCCAAATTTTTTTCTCTTCAGCTGATAGAAAAACATCCCATGCTTTTGACCCCTGTTTTCTATCTGTAGCGTTTTGAGGCTAATCCCATGAATTCAGGCAAAGTCACCCAACTAGAAGTAATACCCAACTTTCAAATGGGCTGAGAATCTGCTACTCCTACATTATTGAGATTTGCAAGTACTCAGAATTTTTACAAATTGACCATCTACAGTAAAAGCCATGGGAAGTCCAAGACAAAAAATTGCCACAGGTCCTTCCTTTGAAAGACCCAACAAATCACTAACAATTTCTAAATTCCACCCATTGCACTTTCTAGGGGAGAAGCAGCAGGGGGGCAGTGAACAGTTGATTCTCCAGCTGCAACAACTTCTATTCACATCAGCAAGGAAATCCTGGCTATGGGATGTTTTTCTGTCTTACTATCATAGCACCGATAGTGTTGCTTAAAGACTTTTCCAGTGCTGTAAGAAATCACTGCAGCATTAGGGCTGTTAACTTTATTTCTGAGCTTCCAGTTACTTTTGAAATGTTATCACTAGAATTACATTCACTTGCGAACTGACTGTGTTTACAGGGAAGTATGTATGTATCATTGAAACAGGTGCCCAGAGACACTGGAGTTTTCATCTTCAGAAATGTTCACCACTCAGCTAGCCAAGGCCCTGAGGAATCCCACGCAGCTCTGAAGCTGACCCTGCTCTGAGCAAGGGCTGGGACCAGATGCCCTCCAGACAGACCCTGCAGACAGAATAGATTACTCAATGATTCTGTTGTTCACTGTCATGGTAGCAAACTTCGTGCAGGTGCTTCCTTTTTCTGCCATGTATTTGATATTTTCTCATTACGGTATTGCCAAATCCCGGTGTAATGAGATTTCAATGCTTTTTAGTATTGTAAGTAGGTACAGGAAATAGAGAGGGTCATTTGTTAAGAAGCAAGTCACATCATCCCTAATTAACTTTGTATACTATTTACCTGCTAATCTGTTTTAAGTGTTTTAAAATACAAACAAAATGTTAATTAAATTAAATAAAGTACTGAACAGAGCTATTTATACCCTTCTTCAGATCTGAAAGCATAAGTATGAGTTGTCATAATAGTTTTGTATTGGACAAATTAACCATCGACATTGCTTAGCTTTTACTACAGTGGGTAATTGCCAAAGTTTATTTCTAGGCCTAGTGTTTTTGGCTGGAATATAGTCTAATAGAGACTGAAACCTCCTGCACAGTGCAATGAACAAGACATGGGAATCAAAAGCTTTGGTTTATTGATACATCTGGCACTGAGTAAGTTCATTCTTAAACCAGACTGGGGCCCAATTTGAGGTTTACTATAGCCAGGAGGAAGCTTTATATTGAATTCGGTCTCAGTAGTCACAATGCAGGTCCTGTGACTTAGACTTAGGATCGGGAATGACTGGTGAGATCTCATCTCAGTTCTGATTATGACTCTCTCTAGCCTTGTGCAAGCGGTGATGCCTCGTTTTCATCTTTCAGATAATACTCAGGGCTAGATGCAACCTCAGTGAGGATGGGGAACAGGGTTGCATTAGAAGAACAGCCACCCCTACTCATGCGCCGTGCATTACGTGCTGCAGAGATGGTGCCAATTAGGTGGTGAGGAGGGAGAGCCTTTTCTCCCCAGGTAAGTTTTCTAATTAAATACTCACTGATTTGCCTCAGAGGGCTCTCATGAACATTAATCATTTACGGCCATCATTGTTGTTGTATTAATTGCTGTTGATGACAACATTATTGTAATAATGCCTGCAGCAAGGTTTTCTAATTCATGGAAATGGGAAAACGATGCTCAGCTCCTACCTGTAGCTGCAGGATTGTTTCTTGTTTGGTAGCTGGATTTAAACACCTTCATTATGCTAATGTCTCAGAGACTTATAATTCCACCTGTCTTGCAGACAGGGAGGCGTTTGTGTTTTGCTTTGGGGTGGGTTGGTTTTGGTTGTTGCTTTCGTAAAGAACTCAGTATTAATAAAATTCACCCTGCAGGTCAGGAAGTCCTCCTGCAGGCAGGCGGAATTTGAAGACTATCAAGAAACACCATACAAACCTGTCTGTATCTGGCAGTGATGCTGATCATGGTGGGAGAAGAAGATCCTGTTTATATTTTCCTTGCTGCAAGGGCATAAATTATGGTTTCTTCGCACCTCTTACAGGAGGTCTGTGTTTATAAATGCATAAACCATCTGTTTAGTGTTTACAAATGAAACACCTGCTTTTTTATAGTACTGTTTAATATCAAGTTCCAAAAAAGCCTGTGAGGTCCGATGAAGCAGGACAGGCTGTTGCTTGATTCCTTGCAAGAAATGCAAAATAAACATGTAATGAAAGAAAATGCCTGCAAATGCAGACTGCATTTTCCTGTTTCAGTTAATTCCTATATTCCAGTAAATAACTGCACCTTTGAAATTAAAACTTAGCAATCGATTCAATTTTTGCATGTCTTGTATCAATTTGTGTGATGTATCTTCATTGAGAAATAATTGGCACAACTGTATGTAAAAGAAAATTAGTTTTACACATAAGTAAATGCATAATGTACTGTGGATATATCATGTGAATGTCAAGCTGACATATCTGCTTTTTCATTTACAGGAAATATCTCCAAGTCATTGTTTATGCTAGCAAATCCTTTCCAGCACTAAGGTGGCTACTAGCTTTCCATATAAGATGCTGTTTGGCTTGGAAAGGTGATTTGGCCTCACAATTGGCAGAGATACTCAGAAAGCCAAAAAGACTGTTTCTCCAGACTTCGAAGGAAAGTAGTTAGTAGTTTCTGAGTATCCTCAGTCAGGATAGCTGGCCATTTTACAAAATCTCACAGAGCATCTATTAACATCATTAAATGCCTAAATACATTCTTCAGACTGGCCTTAAATCAACAAATAGATTGCGTTGCAAAAGGATTTTAAGCTTTTTCTTCAGACTGACACCAGCCATGAAAATTCTGGCACGTTCCTAAATTTGTTCCATCGGATTCTTTGTGTAACTGTAATTCTAGTTTTAACAGGTGCTGTCAAAGCTTACGCTGTTTTATGAGGAACATTTTGGTCAGCTCCACTGAAAATTCATGACTCACCAAGAGTCTGTCAATATTTTGGTATGTTTCGCTGTGTGATGGAATGGAAACTAACCTCTTCATCAGTGAGTACATCCTGCAAACATACAACAAAACAAAATGAAAAAGCCCATTTGATTTGAGCATCCAAAGTAAATTTTTCTTAGCTTGTTATTACTTTATTCCAGGCAACGTAACAAAAATGTGTCATCATCCCAGCTGCACCAGGACTTTATTAATAAATGGCTGTAACTGTCTGATGGTGCATGCAAGGAGATTGGTTCTGTTCCTGCTGAAGTCAGAAAGAGTTTTGCTACTGACTACAACAAAGTATCTTATCCTTGAGTGAACTTAGCGAATGTGTCATTTCCATGAATAGCATACAACATGTTTTATTATGATTATTAGGTTTACTAACATTTGATTATTGGTCACTTAAAACTTAACATGTTTGACATAGCGATACATTTTCTCCCCTGAATTATGTACCTTGTGCAGCCCCAGTAATGGAAATGGGATAAATACTGGCACATTAGGGACAACTAAGGATTCATCCGGCAAAGAGGATTCCTCTGCTGGTATAAGGGAAAAACAGCTAATTCATATGTCTCACAAACATAACACCGAGGACAAGATGATACACAGCCAAAATGCAGGAGGTTCCACTGATTTTTAGCTTTTGGCCCTGAGAAGTATTGCCAGGCAGTAGAGAGCAGTGCTTCAGGGTCTGCACCTCAGAATCATGGCTGCAGCAAGAGGAAGCAGAAAGCTATGAAGTTATCTGTCTTTGGCTGAGTGTTTGGTTCCTGAGTTTGACCACCAGTATATCAAGTTATCAGTTCTTCACTGTATTAATAGCAAATGACTTTTGAACTAATTCCTTCAGTGTTTTGTACAACCATGTGTCTCTGACTTCCCAGGGAACATCCCTTGGTTTTCTATGCAACAGTGGGTGAGGGCATTCTCTAATCCTTTCCTGAGGAACTACAGGAAAGTTTGTTTGTCTCTGGCACACAGAGAGAAAGCACTTGAGGACTGGAACTACTCAAATGTTTTAACCTGAGTGTTGAAATAAGAAAGGCTAAAGGGGAAGGAATGCCAATAACTCACCGTTTCATTGAAGACCTTGGTCTTAGGGCTGTAAGCTACAGTCCCTGTGTGACATGCTCCTCATTAGTGTCTTCTTCCACTCAACACCTTTTAGTCCCTGAGTGCTTTCCCCTGGCTCATCACAGCTGCCTGTGGCCACTTAAAGCAGCAGTGCTCTGTCCTCCCGTGACTTACAGCTCCTTCTAATCACTCAGTACTAGTGAGTGCTGTAACGGTGACAGTGGCTCTGAGCAGTGGGAGGAGGCTCTTCAGAGCAGGAAGGTGATGAAGAACAGCGGGTACCACAGTGGCAGTGTGGGAACAAGTACAGGCTCCTCTGCCCCTCTTCATGTTCCCCTGTGCGTGACACTGCTCACAGGGCTTCTGAGAGCTCCCCTACACCCTGGTGCTTTGAGACAATCTCAGCATTGGAGAAGCTGGTCTGCTGAGAGAGGGGGAACTTTCTCCTTTCTGTTCTTACTCATTTGTAACTGTGAGGAAATTCTTATTCTCAGGAAACTGTGTTTCCCACTTAAGAAAGTACATGGATATGGGTCAACTACACTGACATGGCCACTGTGATTTAGGAAAACAAAGAGGAAACATTGGCCCCTGGAGCACTGGTCCACCTTGCTGACGCATGCCATGGGAGTCCCCATGCAGCCCCTGCAACAGTATCCTTGTATCCAGAGTTTTCAGGGTGAGGAGATGAGCTCCCACCAGTTCACACACTGTCAGCTATCAATATAACTGAAAGTACTTTGCAGAGAACTGCAACAGATGAAATTCAATATAAATGTGTTAGGAGGTACAGAATAACACCACTACAAGCCTAATCTCCTTCAACCACCTCGCCTGTGCAGCACAACCAGATCCTTGGCCTCCATTTTACTCTCCCATTACAGAAGCCTCCTCACACTCATGAACATGTGTTTCTAATCAGAAAATGCTCAAAGAAAGACCACCTGCCTACAAAGGATACTTTTTTCCCAGTCCCAGTGGGCGTCTTACAGACAGGTTTTAGTATACAGCAAAAATGAGCAGAGCAAAAAGCTGAAAGGACAGCTTTCTTTTAATGAAAGCCTACAGTGTTACCCGAAATTTTTGTAACAAAGCTAGGAGAGAAGACATTTCTTAATTATTATTCCTGCTGAAGATACCATGAATAAATAACTTTATGGGAGAAAGCCGTAATAAGAAACTTGCCTTTTGCTTTTTAGTTTACTTTGGCTTGTCTAATCACTTTTTAAGGAAGAAGTGTCTGAATGTACTCAAACAGGGAAATAAAAGTTCCTTATGCCTCCTGGTTTTCAAATGAGAGTTTTCTGAGCCATCACTAAACAGTAGGCAGTTAAAAACTCAATGCTGTTTTTCCTAGAGCTCTTTAAACATAAACCACAGAGACTGTTAGATGAGGGAGGTAATCGCCTTTGTGGCTTATTACATTGCCATCAGGTCAGCCAGATGTTAAAAGTGTCTAAACTGGGGAACTTGAAGAGTAGGAGTCAAAATCCCTTGCATTTGAGGCTTGATCAAAAAGGGACTTGGTTTAATGTTTTCTGTTGACTTGAGTGGACACTGGGTCAATCTGATCTGCTTTAATACTTTCAATTTCACACAGTCATGCCTTTAAGAATAATGTGAATGCAGCCTGAGAGTGGTGGAAGTTTTACTTAGCTGCACCATCAGTGTAAAAAAAGAGTTGGAAGCCACTTGGACTCAGCAAGGACTTGGCACCGTAAGTTTAATAGCAATAACTAACTAACTAGATAGACAGATAAACAAACAAACAAACAAATAAAACCACTAAGAAAAGATGTTGTAGTCTATAGAAAAAAAACTCTAACAATTTAGTGATGGTTGGGATCAATGACACAATGCTGTGCCTATAGCACCGTTAACCAGCATAGGTGAGCACATGGGAAAACAGCCCCTTCTCTTAAAGCGGTTCTTGTTGGCTGTAGGTTCTTTTTTTCCAGCAGAAACTGGGGATGAAGATTTCTTCCAGTCCAAAGGGGATCTAAGTACCTCATCATCCAAAGACAAGAGAGGACTCTACGGCCTGAGCCGGTGCTAGGCAGCTGCAGACGACTCTTAGGAAACAGGCAACGTGCCATATGAGAGGCCAGCGAGAGACTTAGCCGCAAGCCCTTAGGCTGCTGCTGCCAGACATCAGCCGGGAAGTTGATGGCTTAGTATCCTCCAGCTGCCACGCACATCATGTGTGCGTCCAGAGGTGGCTGTGGGTCATGTACTAGAGCCAAGTGCGTGTAGGAGGAGGGCAAGCAGTGACATTATGGTCAGGCCGCCAGCAACAGGAGGGGGCTGTTGCAAGTAGTGGCTTGTTCTCACACACATACAACATGCACACATCCAACAGCTCTGCTATGTAGTTGGTATGAAATCTATGGCTTAGATAAATACCCTGCTCTATGTGCAGAACTTCACTGTTTTTGCAGTAATGTTACTTTATGCATTTCTTGCCCATGGGGAGTCTATTAAGAGGTCAAGTCCTAGGGACAGAAGATAAAAAAGAAAGCTGAGCAGAACCATGAAATCAACAAGTCCTAGTGTTCTGCTGCCTTTTTAATGAAGAGAAAAAACACTAAAAAAAGAAAGTGTTACATCTTTAAAAGTCTTTAAAGGCCTAGACCAGTATTCATTTTCCAAACTGATATCTACTCTATACTTCTCTCTTCTCAAAAGTTAAGCACATATCCTTCTTCTAGGAAGCTTTTTATCCACAACCAGCTTCTTCATTCCTTTCTACTATGCTTGCAGGCCTGAGATCAATGGAATAACAACAAAAAAAGCTCCAAAACCAACAATAAACCTACTCCAGTGCCTGTCTGTGTGCTTCCATCCAACCACTCTGAGATGGAATTTAAGTAGATGCTTGGTGGTTCATGTGAGCCATGTAGTGACCACCAGAGTCCTCAAGCATTTCTGAACCAGCTCTTAGACATGCAGGAAAATGCAAACAAGTAACACACATACAAACATGCGTGCTTCCTAATCCCCCGCATAGTATGGATGAGCAGATCAAGCAATCCTTTATAAATGGAAAATGACATGTACTTAATGATGTGCAAAATCTTAAGTGGCTTAAAGGTTTGTTTAGGACCACCAGAGACTTGCTGTTTGTCCAGGCCTTATCTGAGCAAACCAGATCTCTTGTCTTCAAGAAAACAGAGCTCAAAAAGTAAGGGTGACTGTCTATTCATACTACTTCATGTTGGACCTGGCCACTTTATTTCAGACATAGATGAGGAGAAGAATTCCTACAGAATAAACAAGACAAAAGGAAGAGATGGAAAATATCTCTACTCCAAATACTCTGAGTAGCCCAGATGACACCATTTTGAGCACTTAAATTCATCCAGCCACTTTTTATTTACATCACTGATGTATAATTCTAAATAACTACATTTGCATTTGTTTTAGGATAATAGCTGAAATCTGCTGCTAGGGACTGGAAATGTTGGTATAAACAAGGCCTTGAGTCCAGTTCTCTGTCTTTGGCATGATACTTATGGCTTTGAGTTTTGCAGTGTTTACTGGAATCACAGTGCCCTAATGCTCCTCCACGCTGGCTGGATTAAGTAAAAGTGGGTTTTAATCTCATCCTCTGCATTTCAGAAAAAATCAGACAGATCTCCTAGCCTCCCATTGATTGCATCCTTTATGTCTTCTTTGCAAGCTGTAATACGTGGTCAGCTGCAGTTGGGTAATACAGATGAAAGCAAATAAATTTAAACTTGAGATTTGGTATTCTTGACTTGTGTATGGTCAATACCTGTCTCTGCTTTTCACCAAGAGTTATGGTGACATCTGTGTGCATTTCTGACCATGCAGTACCATCTCCGTTCAGCCACTTAATACAGACCCAAGCCAAGGACTTATGCAAGGATTAGCAGGCCATGCTTTTAACAATGGTACTGGGATTTTACTTTTTCCTTGCTGGATATAGTGATGGTCGTGTCACACTGTATATCCACTCCCAGCATTTCTTTTGGTTCTTTGCTCCTAAATCTCCCAAATTCATTTCACTTGGAATTTTTTAAAATGAATTACCCTAACTTAGGAGATAACATGATCTTCCCTCAGAAAGGGGAGCCATCTTCAAGGTTTCTTCAGGAAGCCTTTCTTATTTGGAAAGCCTTCACCAGCACATCACCATCTAGCTCAGGTATTTCACAAATAGCATAGGTACTCCAAATTCCCATATTGTTGTGGTAACAGCAGTTGTTCACTGCATTCTAACAAATGTTTTGAAGGCTTCAGTCAAAGCCCACTGCTACAGACAGATGGCTGTGATAGCTGGCACTGACTTTCACTAGCAAAACCCACAAGTGGTTTGTGATCTGTCCAAATGGTAAAGACACTTCCCATGCAATTATTGAGGCACTTTTAAGTCCAAAGATAACAGTTAGACTTTCTGTCTCCAACCGGCAGTAAGTCTATCCTGCCAGTTGATTATTCCTCAGTGGCTGTCACATTATGGGTCAGAACTATCCCTTCTCTTACATTACAGATAAATTGTTGCTCAAAACAAATAAGCTGTATGGAGGGCTTGGGAAGCTCCAAAACACTTGGTTCTGTTTCCCAGTACCAGGCATGTCTCCTGTTCTTAGCAAGCAATGTAAATTGAAACTGCTAAAGCACAATGACAAAAAGTGGTGATAAAAGTTAAATGAATGTACACATGTTTGAGATGTCAAGTTCAGGAAATCCAGATCATTTCACTGTTCATTCTATGTCCTTCACAAGATGGACTCCCTCTTTGCCTGTTCTGCTGCCATCCAGATCCATATTTGTAGTCTAAGCATGTAGGTTTTTTACAGAAGGCCTCAATGCTTATGTGTTTTAAGTATCCTAATTGGCTTATCAGCATTACCTCTGCGTGAGGTAAGGATATAAACACGACTTGCTAAATCACCTTTTAGAAAATTCTGGAAGATGATTACAGTTCACCTGTCAACTTACTACATCGATAGAAACAAACCTTTGTGAATGTCTAAAACATCTTTTTCTTACAAGCACCTTCCAACTAACGCCATTGGCACATCCTCTGTCTGTACAAATACAGTAATTATCTAACATGGAGAGATTAGTCACTAGCTTTTATATAGCCCCTTCAGATGTGGGTAGTTTTGTCTGGCTTAATGATAGAGGAGGTTCATTCAGAATATTACAATGGTGAAATGATGTTGGCCTGTCATCTAGACTCTCTAATTTCACTTCTGGTTTTTCTCTGAGGATGTTAGGAACCCATTTTGTACTCATGTGTTTTGGCTGAGATACAAATCTTGGTCTTTACAACTCATTAACCCCTTTCAGCAACAGCATTATGCACATCTTCAATGTGTGGTAAAATCTCATTTGAAGGTTTGCCCCAGTTTCAATTACATTTCTTGCAGGTAACGTTCTGCCCAAGAAATTTATGTCGGTCCCTTGGACACAAGGACTAGATAAGACTCTGGTCTTTTTATTCTTTAGGGTTTTATTTTATTATATATTTTAGGGTTTATATTCTAGCATTTACTTTATTTAGCTTTTTTATCAGTACTACAGTTGTGACCAGGATCATCCATGCTGTGCAGGATTGATATATGTACTCCATGTATACTGATATGTAAATGTGTAACTGAAGTCGTTGTCTTCATATCTTGTGTATCTAATTATTCGTATGTATCACTAGTTGGCAAGATTCTGCTTTTTTTCCTTTCAGGAATATATACCTTTCCCCCAGATAAGTAAGTTCTCAACTCTTTCTTCTTCCTACTGTCTTTTGGATTCTACCTCATTGATTTGAGAAGATGATTGATGGACTGGTTTGCGTTTTCTGGCTGAATGCCTATTCTTGAAACATTTCTGACATGAGGCCACTTAAAATATACATACTCACCTACAGTGAGATAGGTCTTCCAGAGCAGAAAAATCCTTTGTGAGCTTGAGACTCAGCATGCTTTGAATTTTGTTTACTAAGCCAGTTTGTTTTCTCCTCTGGTCTAAGCACAAGTCTTGCAATATTCCTCACTGCTGCTTCCATTGTTAATACTAATTCCATTATTTTAGGCCATGCTAAATTCACTCCTGCCTTAAATTTGAAAGCTGTCATTATTCATACAAAGCAATCTGTCCATAGTGTATCTTTTGAGACATTTCCAGAAAAGCAACACATAAACTTTGTTGCATACACAGCTATAGATTCCCTTTGCATCCTGATAGAAGTTTGAAATGAGAACGATCTTCCAGTAACTCCACATAAGTGGTATGTAGCCTTCTGTTAAGAGTTTTATGGATCTTCAAAAGGCCGTCTCATTGGTTCTGAGGCTGTAAGCAACAATGTAAGTGGATGGAGACTTTGCTACTAAATAATTCTGAGGCAATAATTTGCTACACATATCTACCACGTCCATCACAAGAAATCAGTGACTGCATCTTGAAATAAAATTATAATTTTCACTGGCTGCACTGAGTCCCTTAATTTGTCATAAATATTAATGGTTTTCAAGTGTTCCTTGTCAGCAGTGTTGATAACTCTCTACCAGAATAGTGCAAGCTGGAAACAGCTGCCTAACTTAACTATGGCAGGACTGGAATGGGAGCTGGGGGGGGAAGCACTACCACTTAATCACAGTGAGTAAGATTTCATATCTTCTGCCTGTTGAATTCTGAAGTGAGGCTCTTTGTGGGGCAGATGAGTTGTTTATGAGAAAAACAAACAAACTTGCACAGTAGTCTTCCATCCTAATTTGGGTTAAAACATATGTCCATAGATTATGAAAGTTACAAACAGCATGATTTCAAAAATTAGGTGTATAAGAAGGGTTCAAATAGTAGTTCTGTTTCACATTCTCATTTGTACCAGAGATATTCTTTTAGGTGTTTCAAATCCAAAACAATTATCCGCAGGCAACTATAAAAAATGAAATAGTAATTTATGTCCATCTTTGTGTGCATTTGAAGATGGCTGTCCACTGCTGTGTGGAAATTGGATCACTGATCAGCTGACAATATATTATTGCTTCTTCACTACTCTAACTTCTTTCAAGGTCAAAGACCCCTGGAGCAGAGGATATAACCTCTAAAGTTATTTAAATATTTCTCTACCATCACTTCTTTCATTCAAATTTGCACAAAACTGGGACGGTGATGTTAATATGCGTGGGCTAGTGGCACTTACAGGCCTCGTGTTTATTAACAACAATACGTCAAGAACATACTCAAAATTAAATAGACAATCCGTGTTAGTCACCTACCTTGACTAATCAACACATTTCCATCCCCAGTCCCCAAACTGGACTTTGGCAGGATATACACATATAAGTCAAAATCTATGACTCAGAAATTTTGCCTTACCTTGTAGGTCTTCTTTAGGATTTAAACCTCTCCTCTTTGTCCAGCTAGAAGCATCTCAGTCCTGTAAGGCCAAGTAAGTGTGTTACATATTCATCCTCCTTCTCTTGTGCAATATCAAGCCAAGAGTCACAAGGATGTGCCATAGTAACTGCACAAATACCATGGGAAGGGGCAATGCTTCTTTTTAAGAAGGAGGCATCCAACCAGATTGGCAGCAAAGCAGTTAGTGAAGTGGTATAAAGATGCTTAGGCAGGTATGAGGTGGGACAGAAATATTTGTGCAGATAAAACAGACAGGGTGAGGGAAAGTTTTGCTCAAGTTTAGTTTCCAAGGATTTGGTAGAATAGGAATAAATAACTGGGCCTAGACAATATGGATTAACTGTGTTGCCAGCCAGAGAACAGGGCACATATGCAGGGGGAATAAGTGAAAGAAACTACTCTAGAAGGACTAAGAACTGATGGTACAGGAAGATACATGTCAAGCAGACAGCTCCATATTCTGTTTTAGCCACCTACAAGTGAGGTACTGCCATAACTCTTTTTTTTTAATCTCGACTTTTCTTAGGACTGCCTAGCTAGGAGGTACAATTATTCAGCCAGGAAACAGAAACAATAGCATGTAACTTAGGTATTAAATCACATCTAAAAACCTCACACCCTTACGCCATTATTTGCCAAAGTGATCAACTTATTGAATGAAAGCAAAACATGTAAAAGCATCAGCACATGAATTTATATGTGATTTGAAAACATTTGCAGTTTAATGATAGACGGCAAGAAAGAATTATTCATTCAGTTCACTATTTTTTTACTAATCAAAATAACCAATAACAGAAAGCCTACTATGATGAGCTGGAAGTGTATGGGATATTTCACATTTACCTTCTTCTGTTGCATAATATTTAAAGGAAATTAAACCCTCTCCATGTGACATTCAAAAAAAGAACCAACCAAATGATTTATGTTTATTAACATACCATATACTGCAAATAATCTACAAAACCTCCAAAATTGTGCAAGTCTTTTTGTGCAAAAGACTCTAAAATTGTGTAAGTTTTCCAAGCCTTTCTGACTTGAAATCAGAAAGATTTTTGTTTAACTATATTAATGGATGAGGAGAAACTTAACTTGAATGTCTTATCATTATATATGCTGCTAGGACCAGATTACGACTTCAAAAAAGATTTAGGTAAATTTTATCTTTTTCAGCATAATCACGAAATTCCTATACAGAACATGACCATTATTTTTCCCTCAGAAATTGTCACAACATTTTTCCTTGGTCTTTTGTGTTTAGGAGCCAAAAATCATTCAGGTTTACCATTTAGCATTTGAAAAATAATTTGAACAGTATGGATGTAATCTGTTACCTAGGTCTATCAGACAAATTGCCAGGTAGTGTAGAAAGACAGATGTTCCTTTTTTGCTTAGCTTAGCTTTTATGTTCACTAAACCTTTTATGTTCGTTCTAAAATAATATGGCAATGTCACAAATGACCACCTTGCAGTCTGAAGCACAACAAATGTTCCATAACAAATAATTCAGCAGCCAAATCCCACCTCTTTTCTTGTTAGTGAATTATGCATTAATAGAAAATGTTTACAATTTTAATTAAACAGGAAAATTGTTTTGCAATATTCTGTGGTTTATTCAAGAGCATCTGGTTTCATTACCCAAGACTGGAAAACTGAACTGCTTTGATTGGATGCATTAGTCACAAGATATGGGTAAGAACGCTTCCACTTGGCAAGTAATCCTCCCTATTAGTTTAAAATATGCTCTTTCAGTAAACATTCCTGAGAAAAGCTCCCCAACTAGCAATGGCCACATGAGGCCAATGTTTAAAGTCACAGGCTAGTATATTTCTGAGATGACTCCACCAGAGTCCCTGTTCAACTAATTCCTTCTCCTTTTCATTGATACACTACAGATGGCAAGAAAAAGGCACACAGCTGTGGACCACAGCAAGTTTGGCCTCTGCAGCAGAAAAAGCCTTCTCTGAACATTAAAGATGCTGTCAGTTGCAAGATTTTTTGCCACTGAGAACCAGTAATAAGGTTGAACTTGGAGTAATTAGTCTAACCACATGGCTTCCTTGTTAAATCCCCAGGTTTCACCAAGGCCAACCACATTTTGATTCTCACTCCTAGAGCATGGCAATAAGGTATCTCGAAGATTCACTCACTCACACCTCCTAGAAAACCATTTGTGGGCTTCTGGTCTGTCTGTGTAGGCTAATCTGTGCTACAGGAACACAAACAGCAAACTTCAGGTGGGCTTGCTACTGATGGTCTTGCAGTGCCCCATGCCCATACATGTGCACAATTTCCAAAGGGACTGAACGAACAGCTGTTGCCACCTGGTTACCACAGAGCCTGCAGATCCATCACAGATTGCTAAGGAAGGGTTATACAGCGTTCACCTTACAGATTTTTAGTGAGACCATGCTTTAGGGTGACCTTAAGTTCATATGTGATTACTGGTGTAGACAAAGAGAGTGCGATATAAAGATGACAAAACATGCTGAAGGATCTAGCCTGCTTTGGATTTGTTTTTCCCCAAAATTACAGTGGTCTTAAATCTTAATGAAAAAAAGCAAGAAAGGATTATAAATGGTGGACACTGAAGAGACCTTTTTTTAAAATTCAGTTAAGAACCAGTCTGTATCTAGCAAAGGCAAAAAATTATTGCTGGTGTTTTACACCAATTTTACCCTTTGGGATTTTTCTGTTTATTTTGTTTCTTTGGCTAAACATTTGGAGTAAAAATGAAGATGAAAATCTTGGAAGGAACTTTTAAAAACAAGAAATGTACTCCACCCTTATTACAACATCATTCTTGTTTAGCCAAACATTTTTCCTTTAACAAATGATCTGATATAGACACACATACAAAAAATCCATAAAATACCTACCTCAGCCACATCTTTTTAGATAACAAAAAGAATTAGGAGTGAAATGTGTGAATGAATGAGAGAAGGCAAGGAATGTTAAATAAATATAGGAAAGCAATATCCCGTCAGTGGATAAAACTAATACCTTGCATTATAGTCCCTTGGGTCCATGAAGAAGAATCTAAATTCAATTAAAAATCACATGGGCTTCATGGTGGTTTCCCTTTGTGAGGGATAGTAGGGCTCGTGTAACTAAGCATGTGAAGAAGAGAGAAAACAGGAAGAGGGGAGGAAAAAGAAGAGTAAACAGTCCTAGCAAAATGCCACATGGTTAAACATTTTAAAAGTAAAAGTCACAGTAACCTACACCTTAACTTTCTGAGATGCTTGAGAGGAAGGTGTAAAAAGAAACTTGCAATCATTTCAGGAAGCTATCAAAGATGTGGTCTTTCTCCATGTTTAAAGCTGGATTTTATTGCTGGAATGGTGTGCTGTTCACTCAAGGTTAGCGATTTATGCTTCAAGTTTCTTTCTTAGAGCTAGACTGCTCACTGGAGTGGCCCCTCGGGGCAGCAGGGTTTTCAACAGAAAGTGGTTGCATACATCACTGGTCCCCTGAAGTCTGTGTAATTGCCTTTGCTGACCTACAGACAGAGGCATTTAGAGCACACTCTCTCCAGGAATTTCCAGAAGGACTTAAAACAGGGACCATTACATTTCCTGACATCCTTCATATCTCCCAATACAGTTTTCTTCAAAACTTGATTTGACATAAGTTCTAGGCCAAAAATGTCGTATGCTTTACGTTCATTTTTTTCCCATTACAACAAGTACTACAAATTACTTTCTGATCATTGAATCCTGTGAAAGGACAACCCACTGAATCAAAGTTGTTTTCAAAGACCACTTTGGCTACTATGAGCAGTCACTACCTGCACAGCAGAGCTCTCCCGTGCAGCACAGGGAGTGCCGATATCTCCCAGAGCATCCTGTTAAAAACTCACTTTGAAGTAAGCCCTGATTTGAGTGCAGGGGCTTGCACAAAATGACCTACAGAAGTCCTTTCCAATCTGAATGTTTCTATGATTCTATAATCCTATAAGTCACAATATTGACACAGCAGTGGAAGGGGGAAGGGGGGCAGAGAAAGTCTATTTATCACCAAAATACCTTTCATCACTCCAAGAACATGGACGTTCAAACACTACGGGTTCTTTCTGTAGGAAATCTAAAAACTGCCACTTAAACATTTTTATAATGTAGTCATATTTCCTTTGTCTAAAAACAAAATCACTAAAAACATTACTGCAGACTTTTGTTTATTAAGAATTACTACTTTTTCCTTTTTTTTTTTAAATAGAAATAGTTCTCATTTCTCTCCCTTAACCTTAATTTAAGACTGTGAACAAGGTTGGAAACCACTTTTTTAGCTTATCAATGCTACAAAAGACAGAAGCTAAATCTGTCTCTCACTTAGCAAAGGTAGTTAGTGCTTCATAAAGTTGAATAACCATATCTGAAATCTTAGCAGTCTTTATGTGCTGTACAATCTGTAGTTCTGCCTAAGAACAGAAGAAATGCAGACATAGGGTGAGAAGCAAAGCATTATTCACTTTATACTTCAATAGGGTGAGCACCATCCCGCAACACCAAGCATGTGCTGAGTGGCCTCATGCTCAGTAAGCAACATCCAGTTCTCTTAAATCTAAAACAACTATTGCAGCTTTATGCTTTAATAGGCTGCACTTGGTAGGTGCCTCAGGCTTCAGTTGTTTCCTGTGACTCTAGTTTTCCTGCCTCAACTGTCTTTTTCAAGCCTCTTCTCCAAATTAGATGATCATTACAAGGTGCCAGAAAGAGTTTCACCTTGTCCTATTCAAGCTAGCCTTTACAATCTTCCAAGTATATATTGTGTCTAAATACATGCCTATGTCATGTTAAGTACATGACATTTGTGCAGAAGTCTAGAATAATACCATTGTATTCCTTTAGATACAATCCATTAAATCGTACACTTATCTCTAGTAATTGATAATACAACACTCAGCACTTTCCTGCTAAATCTTCACAACTCCATTCCAAATGTAATGTCATCTTCCTCTAAAATAAGGAAATAACACATTTTAGCCAACAGGACAAACAGAGGAGGACCAAATAAAGACCTGGGGCAAATAAATTCACCTTTTAAATGTTCAGTGATGTAGAGAACTGTCCCCAGAATTCAGGTACAGTTCACCTGTTTTCCAGCTTTCCTCTGTTATCAAGAAATGGTAAGACCAAACACATACCTGATTTCTGAGGTGTCCTAAAATGACAGAGAACATCTGAAGCGGTGCTGCTCTAGAGGCATCACAGGTCAAAATATTTCCAAATCCAGCTCTCAGTCATCTTGAATCAACCAGAAATCCAGTTCTTCCAAGCAGTAGACAGGGCTACAGGAGTATTAAATAACAGAATATCAGTCTCTGATGAGCTCTCTTCTTTCACTATGTTGCTGTATGGATCTGTTCAGTTTGATCCCATTTTCATATGCATTTTCTATTGCTTTTATCAAAAGTACCTGTTTATCTGGGCATTCCTTTAATTTTCTTACATGTATCTCCCTCCAAGTGTGAGCTTGATAATTAACTTGCATTAGTGTCAGTACAAATGTATCCTTTCATTTCCCAGATGTTGCTTCAGTAACTTCAGAGTATTTAAAAAAAAAAAAAATGTAGCTCGATCTGAGGGACAAAGGTCTTCATCACTGAATATATAGGAGGAGAAGAATTTACTCAGCCCAGCTTTTTATTTGCCATTGCCACTGCCCTGCAACATCACAGTGGTAGTGAATCATCTCAACCATACAGCCATACAAACATTACTGGCGTCTGGTGTGTTGTTATACACATGTACATGATGCACAAAAATGAAATTACTGATTTGGCGAAGCTGGAATATTTCCTGAAGGTAGCTGTGCCTGCTATTCTATGGCACTTAGACAACATTGCTTAGGAGTGGAAAAGGAGGTTCTATAAAAAATATAGTGATCTTCCGTCTCCTTCTCTAGAGAAATTTTTAGCTGCTCAAGTGTCCAGTTTCTGGGGCTGCGAGACAATGCATTCCACTAACATCTTCAGGATTTCCAGGACAGTGGACTGACATAGAGTTCTCAAATCCCCAAATCTGGGAATTTTAAATATTAGGTTTTACCCCATATTAAGATCAAACCTAATCTCAAAATAGCAAAATTTCTCCATGACATGGAATTTCCACTGATTTTCAGAAAAACAGCAGCTTCCCAGAACTATGTTTGCTAACTGTTCCTTTGCCCAGGATGACATTTATCCCATTTGAATCCTAAAAATGTTCTTTTCTGGCATTCTGCAAGTCATTTTTCTGCTGAAATGTGGAAGTAAAAACATAAGTGAATTTACCTAAATTACATTTCACTGCCATTTGGAAGCCATCCAAACAGTGAAACAGTCAGTGCAAATTCATTTTCAGGGTAGCAGTTTTGGGTTTTCTGTATCTGCATAAACTCAAAATGGACATAAATGTATGCAGGAAGGGATTAATATTCTCATGCACCAAAGGTTCTCCGAGGTTGAATACCTGATAAATAAGCCCATCCTGATCTTTACCATTTTGATATAGCAATACCCAAACCACATAACTGTATCTCCAGATACTGTTATTTTTAAAAGGTTCCATTAATCTTTTAGCAATTTTTCTTTCCTTTCATGGAGTCTCGCTATTAAAAAAAACTAGGGTTTTTTCTTGGGATGTGAAGAAGCCTTGCCAAAGCATTTTCACCAAACCAGATCTGTAAGCCTTGTGGCTGAGTTGGTAACATCTTCAGATTGATTATAGATTTTCTTGAAGTCCCATTACTTCCAGTTCCCCATATCCATGGGTAGATGTAGAATGTATATATATATATATATATAAAATACATAGATGTATCCATGGTAGAATTCTTACTGCTACTCACTTCTGCCGTCAGTCTTACCTATTTTTTCTTAGAGAGCGGATATAGCTCTAGCTTTGAGCATTCCTTTCCTCATTTCTCCCTCCTTTCTGAAAGGCTCCAGCTAATACTGGAGACAGAAAAGTTTATTGGCACTTACCATCCTATATGTAGACCCTTGCAGATTCACACACAAATGTCACATGAGTACCTGCATTGCACTCTTGTAGAATATTTCTGTACCTTCTGATACCTTTGCCACTCCCCTAAATGAAATATTAATTTTCAGTTGGATTGCTTGAAATCAGCTTCAAGATCAAATACAACATCATGGTAAAAAGCTGTTAATTCTGTAAAGATAGGGGTAGAAAATGCAAGACAAAACACTTGCTGCCTTTCTTTCCTTCTCAGACATGTTTTTACACGCATTCTTGATGAGGAGGAAAAGCTGGAAAAGCCAGGGAGAAACCCCTTAAAAGGGGCCAAAGAAGATGAGATTAGCTCCCTCATGCCTTTATTTGAGGACACTGAAAATGTTTATATCCTACCAGTCTGAGCAAACAACCCTTGCTTCCCTGAGATGTGGGAGAGCATTGTCTGCCTTTCTGATTCACAAAGTTATATCCATAACTAGGAAATCATGGCTTCAGCCTCCTAGTAAATCATGCATTCTTATGAAAGAAATTTTTATTTATATAAGAATACGTGTAATTTATTTTTTTAATAAGTTAAGTCTCCTGAGAGAATTTGGCAGGGAACTGTTATTCTAATACTTTGGCTGTCTTTGCAAGATGATCGTCTTGATAATTTAAAATGTCATAGGATGTTTGCAGGAACAATAGACCACATTCCTGAGCTGGTGTAAATTGGCATAACTCCACAAACATCAAAGCAGCAATGCCAGTTTACACCAGTCCATCAATGTTCACAAATTAAATGGATGTTTTGTGGTTTACTACATGTCAGAATACTTGTAGTGCAACTCAAGCCCTCATAAGCTATGCTGTAAAACTATTTGATTTTTAATAGCTCTGCAAAAACAAACTTTTACATCAGAATACTGACCTCAGATGGTTCTTTAACATCACAGTTAGAAACCACATCTTTAATGCTTCAGAGAATGAGTGTGCAAAACAGGCTAATGGCTGGATACCCTGAAGCACAGGCCAGATTTGTTCCAAACACATGTGCACACCAAATGAAAATGCAAAGCTTTTCAACACCTTGATCATGAGAATGTATCTTTAAAATAATTCTAGGTCAGGTTTAACTGAAGTTTTGTTCAGGACCATCTCCCGCTCTACTAACATTAAGCATTCCCTTAAGATGCACATTTTAGGTTTCAAAGTAAAGATTCCATCATTCTTTTACAAGAGCTTATGAACTAATTGGCAATAGCAACTTTTTAACTTGTTTTGAAGTTTTGTTTGAGTTCTTTTTTGGCTCAAAGAAAATCAACAGCTTTCAAGAGTAATCCATGTGTACACACATACACTCAATATAATATTTATATATTTTAAATAAAAATTACATAATGAAGAACTATGAAGAGTGAGTTTTTCTAGTATTACTTATACAAGAAATGCATAATACTTTAAACAAAAATAATAACACTTCGGAAAAAAATATTTTATCAAATGGTCCAAAATCACTTAACGAGGCTCTGTGAGCCTCAAAACTGTCCTCTGAGACAATTGCATATTACTAGACCCATTGATGGATCATTCAGTCATACTAAATGACTTTCCCACATTTAGCCATATTAGGAATAGAACCATCAACAAATAGTTCATAGTATTTCCAATAGCAAAGAGAAGTGGTGAGTAGAAGGATGAGAAGGACACTATGGGAGGTGACAGAAAAGCAAGAGCCTGAGTTAGAGGAGAAGGCTTAACAGTTCTGTTCGTGGCAGCAGAACAGGAAAGAGGAAGGTTTGTCCACACAGCAAGCCAGCTCCTCAAAACCTAGAGTTGCCTATGCCCATAAATATCCCATGTTGTTCTAAGGAGCTCCAGTTCTCCTATTTCTCACAAAAAAATCTTGACATTCACTTCTTTTATATTTTTCCTCTTTCTGGCTTTACATGCCCAGACATTATGACTGCCAGTCCTTTCTTACTTTCCTTTCCACATGTTGACTGGTGACTGATAACTCCTGCAGACCTGTGTACCACTTGCACCTAGGTGAGCTGGAAGCCTCATCTGTTCACTGGGGGTGGGGTGGGGGGGTGGGGGGGTGGGTGGTGGTGGTGGTGGGTGTTTGGGGCTTTTTACAGAAACAAAATCCTAGCTCCTGCTTTAGTAGAGATTTCAAAAACATGAGTTGCATGTGCCAAAAATCCATCTGTCTCAAATGTTAAAAACAGAAAAGCAGTCATGTCTGGTGAAACACAAGGTGAAACAAATCCAAATCAAGAATCCTGGATCACCTTAACCACTATCTTTAGTATTCCCTTTCCATCATTGCTAGATGGAATGAAATAAGGATGCTATAGTCTTAATTACCTTCAGCATATTTATTATGATAGAAAGCTATTCAGAAGTTGCTTTTGTATGAATCCATCATATGTTGGCTTTCACAAACATTTCAAAACCTGCCAGCTAAAGGGAGACAGCTACTATCGCAGGCTATAATAGGCTTTGTAATATACTAGTCAAAAGACTTTCCAAGTGTACACTTGCATTAACCCTGATACAAGCAAAGAAAGGAAAGTCTGTTCCTCATCCTTTTTCCTGTCTGCAAGAAGTAGAAAATCACACTCATAAATTTACAGCAGAATGCAAGTCACACTCCATATCTCTAGTTACCGTGCTCCCTAAAATCAGTAGAAATTGATAGAGTACTTGCGAAAACAGCAGTCTGCTTGGCACTAAAGACAAAACTAAAAACTGAAGTAGTCCTCTGGAATAGCCCACCCCAATAGATAACAGGTGGCAATGTGGATAAGAGGCTGCAGAACAAGCACTGCTAGGCAAAGCCACAGGGAGCGGCACAACACAGTGAACAGTGCAGATGACACTTTTTTATGTGGGTCAGATGGAGGCAGGTAGTTTTTCTTTCTTACAGCAATTGCCCCCAAAATGTGCCAAAAAAAAGGTCAAAGCTAGTAGCTGTAGTAATGTGCTTTAGTAGAAAATGATCATATTTAGAGGCAGTAATACAAAAAGTCTGTATAGAAAAATTTCTTTATAATTACTGCCAAAAATAGTCTGCCATAGCAATTTATGCCACTGCAAATGCTACTTTTCTCTATAAATGTTTCTTTCTTATGTTTTGCTTTTAAATATATTTGCAGTGAAAGAAAAGGGCAAGAAAAGCTCTTAGCTTTCAGTTCAATAACAAGTAGTTCCTAACAGAATAATGAACAAGAACAACAAAAATCTGGGCCATCATTCACAGACACTCTAAAGTGCATCTGCCAGCTCTACCAAGAATATTTCATCTAAAATACATGTATACTGTGCAGGGATCTCAAAATACAGGTATTACTAAAAGATATATATATCTACTATTGGAATGTACAAAACCATTTGAATTAATTATATCCAGAAAGAGCTTGCAATAAATTAGTAACACATTTTAAACACTATTTACACTGATCCTTCTTCCCTTGGAGGAAATTCATTGTGTTTGACTAAGGAAAACATCTGAGACGCCAAGAATGACGGTGATTTATGGTTTCACAGTAAAAGTCAAACAGTCCTCTGAAACTTGAATGAAGAAATAATGCATGAGCACTGAGAATATATTCCAGAGATATCATTCAGCTTGGTCCTGAACTTGGAAGATGTTTCCTGTCAGTGAATCCCTGTTCAACACAGAGTACTCTGCAGAGCTGTGGACTTAAATACTGGAACCGCTGTATTTCTTTTAGGCTTTTTTTTATTTTATCTTAGCTAGCAAATGCTCAGGGAAATGTCCTATGCATTTCTACACCATCTAATGCAGTGGAAGGAGCATCAGGCCTGATTGGATCACTTGACCTCTAGTGCTGCTTTAATACAAAATAAAATGATTGTAATTGAAAACACCATTTGGCAAGTTGTTATTAAATATGTATTGGACTATTGCCTCAGACCCATGTTTCACTTAATGCTCTTGTTCATAGGTTCTGGTTTCTATTATGCTTTCATTTATTGACTGTGGACCAAATATGAGTTGCAACACTTTCTGCAGGATCCTGTTTGATGCTTTCATTCAGCAAGGCTGCCCGCTGCGGGCAGCAACAGCCCAGCAGCACTCAGGTCGCACCAGCCACACCACGTCACCGTGCCACCCACACCACAGTGCGGTGCCATGCCGCCATGTCATGCAACACCCCCCACCCCACCCCATGCAGCTCAAACCCAAGAGTCAGGGTTTGCCCTGAGCATCCTGCGAGGACAGTAACATGCCCCCTGTCTCTGCACCGACCCTGCCCACCGGCCTTGCCTTCACAGCCCCCGAGGCCCTCAAGGGCAGTCGAAGATGCTGAGAGGGTGAGTCACAGTGAGGGGACATGGAACAAGATGGCAGGCCTGGCCCACCAGGGTCCCATCCTGGAGATGAGGGCCTGGTGTGAGGCTGATGCTGGGTTTCTGCAGGCATGCAGGGTGCGTAGCACAGCAAATCACTAAAGTAACATGCAGTGAATCACTTGGCACTGGGCTTAACACCAGTTCGGCCAGATCTCAGTGCATCTGCACTGTCCCACCTGTAATGGGAGAGGGGTAGAAAAGCCTAAAACAAGGGTGTTTTGTAACTGGAGGGACAACAAGAGACTGTGCTCACTGCCTGCTTTCATGGCAGGGGCTGGGAGATCATAGCATCATGGAGTAGTTTAGGTTGGAAGGGAAGGAGCACTGCACTGCCAGGTCTTGCTCAGTCTGACTTGTCCCAGGCCCCTCTTCTTGGAGAAGGTGGGACTGGACTCAGCAGCGAGGCTGCTTTAACGCTACTTCTCCAAATTGGTTCTGCCATTGACTCCGAGTTTCTGGTTTCATGTCCAAGCAATTAAACGAAATGTCCTTTGGGCTTTTCATTGAGGGGCTTTGATTTAGTTTTCTTATTCTTTTTTTTCCATTTCCATGCTTCATTTTTCCTTCAAAAAGTGTATAAAAGCCTTTCATTAAACACTTAAGAAACCTCAAGGAAATGTATCAGAAAAATGTTTCTTATGAAGGAGTTCTACTCTTTCGTTGCAGTTATTGGGCAGCACTGACACAGAAACGCAGTTCCAGTTTCACAGTACTCTGAATCATGTAATGTTAGTATCAGCTGAAATATTTGAAGGTCATTCTATAAAAGCCCCTCAGCTTCTTGCTATATGACTCTCATGCTTGGCAGCCATGTGGCTGTGGACTTGGGGAACCTTCCTGTCCAACAGGTGGGAGAAGTGAGGTTGTGTCAATTGGGGTGGTCTCACATCGGAATCTTTGTCCTTGACATTTACACATTGTAATGATGATGATATAAGATGTAATGATATAAGATAGCTATATCTCTTCTGTTTGCTTATTTTAACAATTTTTTCCTGTCTCATCTTCGGTAGTTTATAGTGGAACCCACTTTCCTTTTAGCTAATTTAATGGGCTCTAGCTAATTTAATAGATACTGTATAGCCTTGTCTAAATATGTTCACTGCAATCTGTCAAATACATTGTAGTCAAGAGAAGAAAGAAGCTCTTGTTCTGTTCTTTAAATTTTTCTGAAGAGAAGTTGGACCTATTTTAAAAGCTGTGCATCTCTAGAGTGTGGAAAGAAAAGCTGAAGAAGGTATATGATAACAGTAGCTCCAGGATGATCACCTTAACAGCTCCTTTCTGAGAAAGGTTGTATCAGATTTAAGAAAACGTGAGCTACTCTAATCTGTTTTTAATGCAAACCACAGACAACAGTAGTCTGAGGTCCTAAACTGGTGACGTATTATGATTAAATTCTGCCTGGAGACCTGGTGTCCATGCCTCCTCATTCTCCTGTGGTTTGGCATTTGTGAAGCACCCACGTTTACACAAAGTGATAGTTTTCCTGAGCTGTCTGTAGTGGGAAATCTCCCACTGTTAAGGTTCTGTTTATAAATTGCTATAGATCTTCTAAGTACAATGCAGGTTTTTTATTACAATTTTCTCTTTAGAACTACTGTATTTTAAATCGGTAATACAAGAAAGGCAACAAAATCCATAATGATTCCCTGAAGACAATCTACCTAAATCCACTGGCGATGCAGTGCAGGCCTTCAGTCTCCAGGGAACTGCTTCAGGCTGGAGAGGTAACAAATAGTGGGTGTTGCATACAACCTGCTTTCCCAAAGGAGACAATGATCTGATCTCTTTAATTATACAGCACTACCATCCTATTGGAAGGTAGACTTTACCATCCTATTGGAAGGTAGACTATTTAGAAGAACAGATGATTCTTGTTAGTTTGCATAATCTGAGTTTTGAACAGTGGGTAACATTCAGATGAATTTGTCAGCCACCAATTGAATTTCTTGCTATAAAAAGTCTGTTTTCCCCATTTTTTTCACCCGGTGTCATTCATCTACTCAGTAACCAGCCACCTTTCTCTCTGGGTGTGGTCCTTGCACTTTCTTTTGGTTGGGTTTTATGGACTTCTTTTGATGTTTATTGGGCTTTGACTCTTGTTATTAGAATTACTTAACCACAGCAGCCCAGTCAGCAATCACAAGGCACAGGGTATGCCCCTATGCTGTGGGTACAGATGCATTTATCCTGGCAAATTTTGCATGAGGAGCACTACAAAATGCACTGCAGAGCCCCTTCAGCTTCTGTCTTGGAGCAGATGGACATCAAAGCCTCCTGTCAGACACTTTGCAGCAAAACGTTGCTCACCTGCTTCTGAATCTGAGTTAGTATCACATTAACCCTACTTTGCTGCACGTGAGGTTACTTGATCAAGTGTCTGCTCCATTTCCTGTTTGACATCATGAGGTATTCCCACCACACCTTGAGTTTCCAGCCATGGGTCTGTTGTCCTTAAACTAAGTCTGTCCATCCATCAATACAGACCTGGTCTGGATCCATCTTGCGCGCTTGACTCGATTGCTGTTCAATTTGCCAGGGTATCCGATACAGAGATCATGCTATTGTGAAACTTATATTTTCTTTCCTGCTGGGCCTGATAGAGCAAATACCCAAAGTGGCATAGCACTTTGAACAGATAATATATGATCCAGCACAGAAGCTACTTATATTAGGATGGTCCCTCACAAAATTTTGAACACACTAGAACTGGCAAATTGAGTTTATATTGTTTTATACACTTCTGCCTTGTAGTTATACCTGGTTTAATCTAGTTTTAGAAGCCACCAAGTATGATTTACTGTATTGTGGAACCATATTCTGTTTTACCAACTTGCTTCTCCTAGCAATTCCCTTCTCTTGAAAGTCTCTGAGCACTAATAAAGGGCAATTTCTGTTTCACAGAAATCTTTGAAAGTATGTGATTTTTTCCATATCATATGCCAGCTCATCAGCTGTTGTAAATCCGTTAAAACCAAGGGAGCTGGTTCACAGCTTACTCCTGATGAGGATTTGATTCCATGTATCATACCCTTTCACAAACTAGCACTGTTTTGGTTGTCTTTCTGTTAAAAGTTTCTGTCAAGGAACAACAATATCAAAATCTGTTATCCACATTCAAACAAAAAGCACTATTACAGAACTGAAAACAACTCAATAGTTTAAACAACTAAAGGATCTGTACTGTTTTCCAGAAAGTAAAAGATGTCATTAATTCAGTGCAATGAAACTCCTCGCAATGATTAGGATTAAATTAAGCCTTAATGGTGTATTAGCTGCTTTTTTGAAGGAGTTCTTGGTTTGTTCTCTCTTGTTCATCCACCATAGTGTCACTTAAGGACAAGTTTGTGCAGATGCCCTGCCTCTGCATTTTCACACTGTTAAATGCTTTGATTTTTTTTAAACACATAGTTATCTCTGAATTTCCTGGAATTTTAATGCTTGAAAATAGTTATAAGATCCTGTTAATGTAACTTTCTCCCTCCAAGAGACTGGTGCACACTTCCCAGTGTTGGGCCTTTTTTATTTTTGACCTCAAGAATATTTAGTAATATTTGTTAAAAACCTCTACACCTACGAAATAGATTGTATCAGAGCTGTGAAATATATCCTAACATGTTTCATGTGGCATTTAGATTTATAATAATGGGGTTAATAAGTGGCATGATCTCTTTGCCATAATGGGTTGTTTATGACGGAAAGGGCACAAATTTACCTGTAAATTACCCAATTTGGTTCTTGTCTTCTATAAGGTCATCCTTTTTTTCATGCTGTGCAGAACTCATGTAATGTGGGTGTCTAGTGACTCCATTACTGTTAGCATCTGAGCATTCATTATCCCACCAGCTTTCCCATTAGCCCTGCACACACCTACAAAACATAACAATTCTAACCGTGATGGGCCATTAAAGATCTGAATGGTTGGTTATGTTCCCCGGATTGTTGAAATCAATAGAACCAGCTATTCAGCTTAATGGGGATCATTTACAACATTAAAACCGGTGGCAGATGAGCCAGTACTATTGTTCCCAAGCACATGTTTTCAGATAGGAGCATCTAATAATTTAAAAACAGGACTGCCAGTATGCCTTTAACCAGAACATTCTGTAAATCTACGTAGTATTATTTCATTTATTGGAAAGCTGTGACTTTTATTATCATCTTTGCTACAAACATTTCAGCTTTCTGCTGTAAAACAAATCAGTTTTCTTAAAGTCACAGCACCATGTACTACTCCAAGCATTGTTTTATTTAAACATCATTCAGGCTTTGACAATACCAGGCGCCCCCCTTCAAAACCCTGTTTTATTTCAAAGGTAATGTAGCAGAAAGACTTTCTCTGGAGACTTCTGGTACTGTACCACAGCAGTCAGCTTTTCTATTTGTGACTTTTCTTAACAGCATTTTTAACATTGTGAGTCTTTTTATCTCTTTATTTTAACTTTGTAACAGTTCTCAGTGCTACAGGAAGGGAGAATTACATTGATTTAGACTTAGTCATGGCCTATTAAAGGCTGTGATTCCACCATTCTTGTATATGCAAAAAATAAATTCTTCTGATCACTACTTCACAAAAAGCGTACTTTACATAGTCGTGTTCTGTATGTAGCTCCTGGTCTGTGTCACTGTTATATTTTGGTTTTCTGCTGAATATCCAGTCTCTTTATACTTTTACTATCTCACAAGTCAGCACTTTTCATAATTAAATTTGTGTTAATCTTTGTGTGTTTATATTATGGTCAATGTACAATTTAATACATTCATCCTACAGTTTGGTTACCTGTTTATCAATGGAGAACCATCCCACCAGTCGGCTTGGTCTTTATTTCCAGCACTTCAGAATTACATTTTTTCAATTTAAGTTCTTGCTGCATTGTCTACTGAAAGGCATTGTATTATTTGTTCCTACCAACATTGACAAGAGGACTCAAATACTGTAGGTTCACAGCCTTGGAGCCCTACTTAACACAGTTAGATTGGCACTGGCCTGGGCCTTATGATGTTTCCTAAAGCAGTATTTAAAGATACTATCAAGAAAAACATATAGCATCACTTGCACTTATGCATTTGCACATATGTGTAAAGGAATGAAGGCAGTGGGTTGATTACCATTGATAACATGCAGCTGTGGTCTTGCCTTGAAGGCAGTGGGTTGATTGGCATGGATGATGTGCAGCTGTAGCTCGTTCCTGCTAAGTGGTTAAATAGCTCTGAGGATTGTAGGAGATGGTACTGGCTGGAGGAGGAGGAGTAGTGTGGTTTGACCTTTGTAGGACAGAGGAAACAGCATGGACAGTAGAATCTGACTGATGGTAAAAGCCTTGTTGCAGCTTGCTAGTTTGTTTGTGCTGCAACGCGATCTTGCACAAGCTTTTGTTAGTTAGCATCCCTTTCTCTTGAAATCATTAATCGTTCTTTATAGACTTAGAAGCTCAATCACTTTTCTCTTAGGTGTGTGCCCCTATAAGGGTGTTGCTAGTCTAGGAAAAAGCAGTAAGGGCTTTATTTATTTGTGTCCACTGGTCTACAGTTATCCAGGTTTCAAGAGCATCTAGGGACATGTACAGTAAAAACCTTAAAATAAATAATAATAATAAAACACAAAACAAACAAAAAACTCTTATAAGAAACTCCTTTTTTTTTTCCTAATTTCAGAAACAGACTTTGTAAATAAGATAAAGCCTGTAGCCACCTGTAGGTCAGTCAGCAAAACAAAGCTTCCCGTTCTGTTTGGCAGTCTCACTCCTCAGATCTCAGTATGTACCCAGGTAGGCTCCCATCTTGTCAAGGTCTAGGCTCTCTGCTTCTGTGAGATATTCTTCACTTGAAAAGACAGAGGCAATCTCCAGGACCTTAAAAGAAAACCTGTGCGTTGTATCTAGGTAAGGGAGAGAACTAGCCTGCATTTTAGGGTTACCTTTCAAGTTGTATCTGCACAGGTCTTTCAGGGCTGGAACAATGCAGACCTCGCATCCAGACAACCCATAACGCCTATCTGAGCAAATCACATTAATTGGTTACTGTTAATTTTAAAAAAAGTAATGCTTCCTTTTACTGAATAGTTCTTAACCTTTGAAAACTAAAAATTGGGACCATAGCACATTTACCTTCCTGCTGCTGAGTAATTTCTCTGTTTATTGGTATTAGCTTTCAAATGACAGTACTAAAGAGCTATAATGATCTGTACTGAAGACACTTAGCAAAGGGCTCATTAACAGCTGAGATGAGCTGTAAAAGAAACACATAAAATGTCAAGCTAATTTAAAAAATCACACTACACTGTACAATGGGCAATTAAACAATAACACTTACACAACACAGGAAGGTCTGAAAATGAACATAGCAGAGCGACAGACACTGCTATCATTAGGAATCCAGCTCTGCTCCTGTAGTGCATG
Organism: Falco naumanni; assembly: GCF_017639655.2. Classification (NCBI taxonomy): domain Eukaryota; kingdom Metazoa; phylum Chordata; class Aves; order Falconiformes; family Falconidae; genus Falco; species Falco naumanni. The sequence continues at coordinate 59,730,720 of NC_054059.1, read as the reverse complement.
ACAGGAATCTAAGTTCTGGAAATGTAAGAAGAGAGACATACAGATCCAGCATGAAAACTCAGTTACGAAGGCCCATGCTTCAGGTTTACCACATAGAATGTGTAAATCTTGTAATAGTCAATATGGGATGCCAGCCTATATTCCTCAGTGACTGGCCATCTAAACTGACATGTAAGAGCAGGGCAGGAATAGATGTAAGCCATCATATTACTGCCAGCTCTGCGAGAATTCCTGTGACAGAGTGGAGGCCAGCAAGCACACAGTCTTCACAGTCTTGAGCTGAGCTCGTGAAATGAATTCTGACTTAGATACCTTGTATGTGCTCAGATTTTAAATACCTACCAAGGCAGTTCTAATATAAATACCTGTATTCCCTATACAAACAGATGGGGTTTTCACCTCCAGATGGGTGACCCTGTTCCTGCTGAAGTTTTGACAAATAAGTCAGGCAAAATGGATGCCACACCACAGGTTTTTCACTTGCACTCCTTGTAAAGCTCTAATTATTTTCCAAAAAAACCAGAAGTGTCACAGAGAGGCTGTGAGTTACAGAATCACTGAAAAGGGAAACCTAAAGCTGTTGATACTTGGTCCTTGCAATTTGGCCATTAGCTTACATTCTATGCACAAGTGACCTTTCTGTTTCTGTGTTCATAAACCATTGTCATGGGAATTTCTTAATCATCATTAAGTCTCTGTACTTCAGAGTGCTTCTGTCTTTTATTTCACTACTGAATTGCTCATATGAGCGAGATGCTTCACAGTTGTTCTGAAGAATTATTTGAATAATCATATAATCTTTTGTATTCAGTTAAAGACATTTAAAAATGCAGCTCATATTCCTGAAGTTCCACCAAAAGCTGGGATACTGGTGTAATATTTTCACAGATTCCGGTTGTGTTTTCAGCCCTAATTCACTTAAAGAGAAAGATTATGGACTTCTGTGGAGCTACAGAAAAATTAGAATGTCTAGAATAAGGCTTTTTGTCAACAAAAGGTCATTAATCTGCTGCTGAAATATTAAAAAGTGTGCAATTAGGCTTCCCTGGGATTTTATAAGTAATCAAAATCAGAAAAATGCAGTAGCAATACTGAAAAAATGGCAAAAAGAAAACCGTCTAGACTTCGTTTTGTAAGTTTAGAAGGCAAGCATTCCTTATTGCACCACTGGGCACACAGAGATTAGCATCTCAAATAATGCACGCCTATCTGAGCAGTGTTCTTCAATTTATTACATGAAAACATACATATTCGTATTTCCCTGAAATCTAATACACATTGTAACTACTTCTCCGAAATGATTTACATATGCATGAGGCACTTGCATATGTGCATTTTGCTCCTGGGGGTCTTTCAAGACCCCTGGTGGTCGACAAGTTTGTGAACTTCAGCTGTACTTTCTGGGGGAACATGCGCACTACTTGTTCTGGTATAACTTCATTTGCCCTCTGTGCTTTACGATTTTGACTAGAGTGCTCTGTTACCCCACTTCTCTTGTCTATTATATCCCCGGTGGTGTCTCAGAAAGCCTTCTACTTCTTAGTGAGCTTATTCAATAGGTCGAGTTAATCATTGCTTTAGTTTCAGCATCTGTTAGTGATTCTTTGTATCTTAATTACATCAGTAGGAGTATTCACGTTTTCATGGTTTGTTCACTTGTTCACTGTTTGGAGGTTCTTTGGGGCTTTATTTCTAGTATTTCTTTTCTCAGGAGAAGCAGTTACTTGGAAGGATAGGGGCGGGGTTATTTTCCAATTTCTGTTTGAGAAAGCAGTAATTGAAACAAAAAAGTAGCATTTAAATTCCTCAATCCACAGGTCTTGCCTGTGTTACCAAAAATCATAACCAGGAAAACTCTCCAAACCAAATGATAGTTTAGAAAGCCAACACTGGTTTATTGCAGTGGTGGGTGCATGGGGGATCTTTCCTCCTAACATGCGCAGCAAGCTACTCAAGGGTATACATTATATACAGTAGAGTACTTGCATATTCATAGTACATTACATATTCATTTTCATTCACACACAGGACTAGTTACAAGTTTCTCCCTTCTAATGCAAATTAGGGCAGATCCTCAGGCAGCACTACTGAAGCTTTTTACCAACTACACATGCTTCTGAAGCAGGGGGTTGCCCTCTTTGGAGGGGGGGGATGATGCTATTTGAGTTGGAGATCTCCCATTACTACAATTACCTTTGTCCTACTTTCAACTAATTTTCTGAGGACTGCAACACCTAGTCAGCTTGTCTCCTCTGAGGCCAGAACTTACCCACTTAGAGGCTTCTTTCTGCATAATTTACATAACAGTGTTATCATTATCTGTTCCTTGTTTCCCAAGATTGACCCCTTGATTAGAAGTCCTTTCATTCATCAGTTTTGTCGACTTGAGATGGTGGATACTTGAGAGGGTGAGGCATTTAACTCCTTGAGAGGGCAGGTCGGCTTGACCTAAATTTTTTCACATTCTTGTTTAACTAAATCAGAGTTCAGTAACTTGGGAGTTTAGGCAACACCTGCACTTTGAGCAAAACTGTCACTCTTGAACTTGAACTCCAATTGATAGTAAGGGGCTGAAATGTCATGTTTAAGTTGAAACCATTTCCTAAAGTCACTTAAGAAAAACTAATAGATTATGTGATATGATACTATAGCCATCAATAAAAATTTCCGCTGAATATGACAGGGAAGGCAGAAGAGATCAGATAATGAAGACAGGATGACAGAAGAAAAATCCACCAAGAGAAATTAGTTTTAAAAACAGAGTAGAAGCAGGAGTGTGGAACAAGACCACTGAGGATAATAAAGGAGTTCACCTCCTAAGTTACTTCTAGTCATATTGATCCCACACAGCTGCAGAACGATCAGGTAGTTACAACGGTTCTTTATGTACATTTCCATTCACGTCCCAGAAACCTGCAGTCACTTAATACAATAATAGTGGTGAAGAAGGGAAAATAACATTATCATTACTAAAAAAGAAGCCAGGCCTCAGAAGACACGTTCCTTTTTTAGTCCAAGGATGGATTGGACATTTTTGGAAAACCAATATTCTTAAGCAAGGAAAACAATAATGATATGTCAGCTGTCCTAAGAAAAATGATTCTGACAAAAAACGTTTCGGTCATGGAAAATAGTCTTGAAACCAGATTCTGTTGTTGGATTTATTAACGGTTTTGATTTTTTCTCTTCTTTCTTTGATGGCAATGTGGAAACTCAAATCCAGCATTCAAACTGCAGAAGTGACATACAAAAATAAATATTGGTGCTGCTGAAGGAAGATATTTTTGAAATAGTTGTATGAGGCAGACAAAAGCTCATCTTGAGCCCATTCTTAAGCATTTGCAACACATGGGATACATTTGGGATTTCTTCATAAAGTACCACCAGCATGTTAAAGTGCACTCCAAGTCTGAGCCAGCCCCAAAGCTTTTCTTTTTATGAGCTTCCTGCCAGTTAAAATAATGTTCTACCACACACACGGAGATATATACATCTGTATACACTGTAATGTATATGAAACTGGTTTTATATGTTGAAGTATGCATTTGCCTAAATTCTTTTAGTATTTTAATGCACACTTTTAAAGTTCTTAATATTGGAAGGTACCTTGGTGGTATATAAAGTTTGTTTATTCATCAATTTGCTGTCTACTTTCATAGAAAAAAACAGAGTATTCTCTTCGAGGCACCACAGGGCAATTCACAAGTTGTGCCTTCATTTTCTGGCTCTACCATTGGCTTCATGTACAACACTTGGCAGAATACTGAATTCTTTTGCTTTACAAAATGGAAATAAGACTCTTCTGTAACAGGATGAGTATCCAAAGGAATGAGACAAGACCACATACCTAAAAATAAAACAAATTTTGAAGACTGCTTGTGGCTTTATACAGTAGCATCCCTCTGCCCCAGGGCTGACACATCTTCACAGCCACCAGAGGAACATTTTTTTGCATCCTCCTCCTCCTCCAGTTGGTGGGAGTGAGGTAAAAGACCACTAGGGCTCTATGTGCTTTGGGTTTTATCTGACTTACCGACTTAAAAGACCCAGGCAATCATAATCGCTTTCTTAGGCGCTAAGTACTGTGAGAAGTAAGTACATTAATTTCTTTATGGCTCTAAGTCCTTAGGATATGGGCATAACCTCACCGTACATCTGCATGGTGCATAAGACACTAGGACTATAAGGCAATACAAGAACCAGAGAGAAATAAAGTAACAAACTTTATAATCAGACTAATTTAAATGTCATCCTCAGTGGCAACAAGTAAGCTGCAATTCTCGTAAAATGAGGATTGGCTTTCTTTTTCCCTCGTGTCTCTCTTTATCTCCTTAGCAAATACAACAATGTTGCTGTGTAATTTTAATTCAAACGTAATCATTTTAAAAGTAATATCTAGTACAATGCATCTCTGAATCTTTTTTTTTTGTTTCTTTTATAAAACAAGGTCAAAAAATACATATTGCACTAAATGTATTACAATTGAGTATATTGAGGTGCTTTACTAACATCTGTTTTTAGCAGCACTGTTGCACTAATATCTCTGAAGTGATTCGAGAAGCAGTGGGTCTTTTAGGTTGTGAGAGAAGAGAGACATTTAAGCAAAGGAAAATATATATTAATTAGAACAAGTATATTTCCTAATTCTGAATTTAATATTCCAGCTCTGTTAAAGCCAAATACCGAACTGTGGCATGCAGTAACGATTATACTGGCAAAAAATGAGCAAATGAATAATCCAGAAAATGAGCCCCACTTTAGTCGTCATTTTTGCACACTGCAGCTTGCTGCTGCTGTTCCACTCTAAAGCTGATTACTTTTTGCAACATTCATAGGGGAAACTCAGCATAGCCAGATCACCACTAAAGTCATTAAATGTATTGGGTTAACAGAGATGGTCACGGTGTCAGAGCCATTCATCTGTTTACTGGCTAGGAAGAAAGTGACTTGCCTCATGCTTCCTTGTGTCCTGTTTAAGATACTGGACTAATGAATACTTGTAAAAGTTCACCTGGAATATAGGCAGGAATCACTGCACTGGGTCAGAGCAAAGGTTGGTCTGTTTTCCTGGCCCCAACAGCTAGAAGCAGAGGTTGAAGGAGGGTTTCAAGAACATGGGAAATGCATGAGGTACTTTTCTAGGTGCTCTCCTGGTCTCTCAGTTTGTGTTATGTTTCTTTAGGAAGAAGATCCAGTTGGAAGGAGACATTACACTTTTCCATAGAGTCACACAGCCTGCTTTGGGAGAGAGAGCAAGAAGAAGGGTGAGAAGAAGAGTATGCAGCAGTAGTCATGTGTGGAGGAAAGAAAAGAGTGGGAAAGAGTCACAGCAGGGAGCAGGAGCTTGCTGCTCATGGAGGGAGGCAGTGGGACTGCAGTGAGAGCAGGCAACAGACGGTTTCAGTTCAGTCAGTGACATTCTTAGTCACAGCAAACTCTGCCCAGGCCTCTCTGGTGCCCAGAGGTGTTTTTTTTCCATCTGCTTTAGGGTTTGGCTGGCTGTCCCTTGGTCTGTTCCCTGGCTAGACCAGACCAGAGGGGACTGGTAAGAGTTTGTTGAGACTCAAAAAGTCACTGAGTGAATTAAAACCAAGCCTGGAAGCAAGGATTTGCTTGCAGAGTACACAGAGGGAGAATTGGCTGTAAGCACTTCCTATTTCTGTTCCATCTGTCCTAATCGCTTTGAGTTTTGCCTGTTTACAAAAGTATCCTATTCAACATTATGATAAAAGATGGCTTTTTAGTTCTCTTCAGTTAGGTTGCCATAAATAGAAGGTCTACATAGATCTAATATCAAGCTCTAGCCAACTTGTCCCACTGCACACTAATTTTGGGGGTTTCATGTTAGGTTTCTCTCTTCGATTTACTACTGAGGCTGCCATAACAATTTGTAATAGTGAATTAAGTGATGTTATCACTGAAATGTAGCTGTGTAGATAATAATTGCTGTACAGGTCGCACTCAGTAGTAAAAGACAATACTAGATTCTGCTCTTAGTTACACCAGTGAATTTAAGCACATCAGTTAGTGGCTCAGAGGAAAGCTTTATTGATTTTTCATATCCCAGAAGATGTCCATTGCAATGTAGAGGCCTTGAATATGATTTTCTGCTTTCTGGTGTAGATGGCTTAAGGAATATTGAGTCCCTTGCAGCAGTGAGTTGTCACTTACCCCTTGCTAGGGAATTACCAGCTAGTATCTGTAAGGGAAGATTCTTTTTTAGAGCTTTCTCTGTTCAGTGCATCCAGTTTTCCCCAGTGGATGCAGTTTTGAAGGTGCATTCTCCTGACAGGTTTGCCAACGTCTGCTGTGCTCTGGGTTCTTCACGCTTGGGGAAACTTAAGCATTCCAAATCGCCAGTATTCTTTTTAAAAACTATACTAGCTTAAGGATGAAACAGGAAGTTTGTTCTAGTAGAGAAAGATTTTTGTTCTTATTCTTACTCACTATTTGGTTTCTAGTTAATTAATAGCATAAGTATTTATGCTTAGAGACTTTTCTATTCTAGAATACTTGTAACAATAACAGTTCTTCTTTGGTTGCCCCCTGAGGAAGGTGGGCAACACATTCTCATTTCCTTTAAAAAACTTCAGATCTTCTCTGCCCTTTTGTTCTAGGAGGAACTTTCTTCTCTCCCATATGGTTTTATTTTCACACTGAATTTTCTACAAATGTAACTAATTAAGGACCTAATCACTGCCTGGAGTCCTATGACCTTCTAGGTGGTCAGCGTACTTTTAAGATTATTAAAACATTTTATGAAATCATGCATAATGAACAGTGTTCACTATATTCCACTCTGGAACTTGAGTTCACATTTAGTTAAAATATGTTTGTACTACACAGTGTGACCTGCCATACTGCTTTTTAACTCCTAACCAGTGGCCATGTAGTGAATCTTCCTACCCACACTTTGATTGCCATTGCATAAAAAACAGAACATTCTGTTCCAGCCAGACCCACTGTGGCCCAGATTTGCATCTGAGAATTTGGGACAAGCCATTAATAATATGAATTATAATCACATCATACCACCTCAGCTGATGCAAGTGAAGTAGAATTACCCACCGGAGAATCTGAAAATGCCCGTGGACAGTGAAGTTCTTGAGGTGCAGTGGCATTAGCCTTCATACACTATTGTGACATGCTCATACCATGATAGCTATCTTAGCTATTGATCTTATAATTAATGCTCTGCTCAGAAATGCAGTGAGGGTTTTTTTTATCCTTTCAGGACCAACGATGGAACAAGTGTAGCTTTCATGGCCACCACAGGGACATACTAAAGGTATTTGTTTGTCATTGTCCCTATTCTACCTTAAATACAATATTGTAGAATTCCAAGAGCTCCTCAAAATCAGGTCTGGCCAAGATGGGCTTTCCTTCAAGCATCTATACCTTTTATGATAAATTTAATTTTGCTTTTTGATTTCTTGTTTCCATTTGGGGTGCTAATCTGCCAGTTCAGTTTACTGGTTGTTTTGCCACCTCATGGTTTCTGTCCTTTCTAGAGTCTTGTTGTAGGTCTTTTGTGTCCAAGCCTCTGAATTTCTCAGTGTTTCAACTGTGACATAGTCTTTATGGTCACCCGCCTCAGCTGCAGCACATAAAGTTCCTTCTTTTGGGAAGGTATTTCTTCTCACTCAGTCAAACACTCTCTTACCTTCCCCCCTGCTTCTGCCATCTAATTTAATCTGTTCTACAGCAACACTTTTCTCCCCATAACTATTTTATTTCTTCAGTCTCTTCTTCACCCTGGACACAGCAAAGCAAAGTGTAGTTCAGGACAGGCTTCAGTCTTGAACTTTTCCTTTCTTTCTTCTTTTTTTTTTTTTTCCTCCTGGAAATAAACCAGAAAACTAGCAATGAAAAAACCTCTCTTCCCTTCTCCCCCAGAAAACAAACAGCTTCTTTGTGTCTAAGATGGTGCTGTGCTGTTGGCACAGAATTTCCTGCTAATTAGTCCTCGGCCAAAGAAAAATTATACTCCAGGCCTGCTTCAGTTGCCTAAATATAGGCATCTAGTGCTAGTTTAGACACCATAGGAACGTGGCCTCCAGCTACTGACTGCCCAGAAGGCCAAGGCTTCTCATTAGTCCTGTGTCATGCCTGCCAGCCCCATGGTGATATTTTGGATACTGTAGGGCACCTCAGTTGGTACTGACCTCCTATATTTAGGCAACTGGATCATTTCCCCAGCAGCACAGTTGTTCTGGGATGAAATGAATCACTCTCTGGAAGAAACATCCTCTCCATTGACTAAAGAGGGAACCTAGACTACTTGTTTACATGCCTAGCTTTCAGACAGCTAACCATGGGTGAGAAGAACTACACCCTGAAACTATGTCTGCCCAGGAAAATGATGGATGACTGTGGCAGATGTCTGCCATGGCCAGCCTAATCTTGGTCCTGGTAGGAACAGCACAAGACCACGTTATGAGGCTAGCACATGGAAGCGCCTTTGCCACTGACCTAGCTCTCCTGGAGGGCTCATACTCTGGTTACTAGCATGTGCTAAAGCTGATACTGTTGCATATTAACAGCTACCATTACCTGTGCTATCTTAGATTAGGTTAGATTAACCAAAGTATGATAGCACATGGTACCTTCATTTTCCTTATTGACCTGTTGTACTGTTTTAACTTTCTTCAGCGTAGTACATTTTGTCTGAATGTCACAGTCATCTTTTTCTCCAGAGAATATGTGGACATATTTAACGATTCATTATTATCTTCCAAGACTTTTTTGCATTTGTTTTTTATTATACTGATTTCCATTCTCAGTCTATCCATACCCCTTTACTTTGGTTCATTCCCTATTGAAACAGTCTAAAACTTCCTGCAGTTGCATTCTCAAAGCATAGTTACGCAAAAAGGTTTTACTACAAGAGTCACCATAATTACCCTATCAATATGACAATTGTACACTGCAGATTGGGATGATTATTGAGGATTTCTGTAACAATTTTAAATAAGAGTGGTTGGTTTGTTTGTCAGTTTGTTATGTCCTTCTTTTATTGCCACAATCACATCTGCAAACAATAACCCTTCTATTTTGTCCTCTGCATGTTCGGTTATGGTCCATGAAAAGCTGCCATTTTATTTCTTTTCTCCCACTACTCCCATCTTATAAACCACTCTGTTTAGATTGTCTTTAGTTTGCCTTGTTTTCACATGTGCACCCCTGTAGTATACTCAACAGCTATTCCTTTAAAAAGAGCTATTCCTCTTGCACAAATATTAAGTGTTACAACAGGATTATAGCAGAACCCTTCAATGTTGTGTTCATACAATCTATTTTCATTTACAAAAAGACTTGCAGCATTAGTAGAGTCACAGACTCTGCATTAAGGCATACAGGGGTAAGGAGGACATGCTGGAGAGTGGGTTCCACCACCAAAACTGACAATGGTAAGGGCATGCGAGCTGGATTCTACTTCATCTCATGTAGAATTGCTCATTTCCACTGAACCGCAAATTCTTCCTTAATGCTGATACACAAGTGGGAATTATATAAGCAGAGTATGTTTACACTGCACACAGGTATGTTATAGCTTGGGTAAAAACCCAAAGGTGTTATTGCAAAGACATAGAAAGCCTATGGCCCCATGCTGCTCTTTGTCAGAAGTTATGCTCAAATTATGTCTTAAATAATGAGCTGAAACTGAAAACAGATCAGAAACATAGAGGCATAGAGACAGACTAAAATGAAGTTAGGCTGAGGCATTTTCTTTTGACTTGCTATTATTATTTGTTTAGTAAATGCTGAAAAAATTGCAGGCTAACATCAATAGGAAAATATTTGTGATTGACTGACAAAAATACAGTTGCGATGATGGAAACTCTGACTTAACCTTATAAAAAAACTCGTTTCCAGAAGAAAGCATTTTCAGCTGATGCATACCTTCACTCTGTTGGAGCCCAGTTTCCTCCCTATAGTCACTGAACTCATTCTGATTTAGGTCTGCTTGGAAAAACAAGAAGAAAAAGAAAAAAGAAAAATAACGGGTAAAAATGCATCTGTGACTGCCTACCTGTGTTTCCTTAGATTTTACTGTGCATTGTTGTTACCTTAGTTTACAATGTTCAGTATCTGTAAACTGTCCTGAACCAGAATCCACAATTTGGAAATGTTATTAACATTTAAGCCGTTGTTGGCAGTGCAATGGGTAAGTACTATTCAGGTACTGTTCAGGTATCGAAAGCAAAAGAGCTGTCAGAGTGTTGCCCTGTCTCTGCTGAGAAGGTGCATGACCAGCTTGGCTCAGCTAGCCCAGCAATGCTTACCTGCCACTGTGCTCTCCAGTCCAGTCAGTCCAGACAAGCCTAGGGTTTGTTTAATTAGGAGGCTTAGAGAAAGACTTCACTGCAGTGAAGTAAAAGGAGTCACTGAAAATCATGCAAGTTAGAAGTGAAATGTACATAAAATGAAATTTTTATTTTTTAAAATTTTTATTTAATTTTTAAAAAGCTTTATTCATAATTCTTCAAGTTCTCAAAGGTGGCTTCAATCAGAAAATAAGAAATGTAGTTGTTCTGCACGAGATTACTTCATATTTACACAGTAGTATGCAAAAAAGTGTTGGTTTTCCTTGGGACGCCTTGAGCCTTAAGCATGTCAATCCCTTACAGTCAGACTATTCCAGAGGTGGAATTGTCACAAGTGGACTTGATGGAGAAGCTTTTTAAACTGCCACAGCATACTGAAGCATACTTTCAAAGTGTTTGTGTTTAAAGATTGGCTGTAGAGCTAGCCGAGTCCAATCTGAAATACAGACCTAAGGCAGGTGAACACATATTTTCTGAAAGGAATGAGCTGCCAAATGCTTGCTATACTTTGACTTACTCGCTACATATAGTCTTACTCTAACAGCTCAGTTCAACTGCAGAAACACATCACTAATCTAGATTTAGGCTGATTTTGCAGACTAACAAGTTTGGTGCAGGCTGTATGAAAATTCTCCAAGTTTTTAGCCTTGACAAGGGCAGTATGAAAATTCTCCAAGTTTTTAGCCTTGACAAGGGCAGGGGGAAAGATAAGATTTCTTCCTCCTCCTTTATGAATTCCTTCATACCCCTTGGAAAGAAATTAAAATATTTCCAAAGAATGCCATTTAAACTGGTTTGTCAGATCTCAGTAACCCTCTGAGAGGTTTATACCTGTGTAATCTGCTGAAATTAATAGTCTTTTTTTTTTTCCCTCCCCTTTTTTTTGTGGTTGGATGGGGGGAGAATTGCTTTCCGGAGATGTAAACATATTGATATCTGCCTGCAACCCCTATTTTCAAATTTATTTTGAACCTCTTGAGCAACTTATTTAAAGGAGGCATCCAAGACTCAAAATTTCTACAAACTAAATGTGGGATTAAGGAGAAAGACCCATATTAGCGTCTCCACTGAGGAAAGGCACGCAGAATTAGTTCCATTTGGCCACAGTTACATGGCCAGAGACTGTGCACATATGCCAGCAAGCAGACCACATATAAATAGCTCTGTATGCTGTCTTTGACCAGTGAAGTATCCATGGGACAAAAGAGAGTTCATAGGAAACTGAACTTCATTAGCTTCACTGCTCACAGAGGAACTTACTGTTACAAATTGAAAGACAAAATTAAGAGAATAGGGAAGAAAACAATAAGAAAGGGCATTATATAGTCTGGCTTCAGAACAATGGTCAAGTTACTAATTTAAAACAGATGTTCTGTTCTCAATACTTCATGAACAGATAAAGACGGAAAAGGGAAATTTGTACTTGAAAAAATAGTGGACCTCTGTCCTAATATGTTGGTTCAGATGTGCACTTGAAGATTTGGATGCCAGACCATTGGATCTGCAGCATTGGTCTGGAAATCTCATAAAAGCACCTTCTTCTTGCTGTATTTTAAATGCTCTCCATTTCTGGTATCAGCTGAAATGCAGAATTGATGATACTTGAACATAAAAATTGATGGGCGATGGGAGGAGTTCAATTAATCACATTCAGACTCTTTTAAAAGTCGGGGGTTTTTTTATTTCATTGACAAACTCTGGATTTTCAAAAGTCCTAGTTTACAGAATCAACCTTTCCTCAAAAGAAGGGAACTCAGCTGTGCACCAATGCAACCCAGGTAGCATGGACTTGCTTTGCAAGTAGTATTCCACAGAGTTCAATGGAACTAGGAGATGGACACAGCATTTTTCCACAAGTATTTCAAATTATGTATCTGGGCCCTCTCTCACTTTAAGGCAACAGATCTTTGAGCAAATAAATTATTAATTTGGAGAGGACAAGTCAAATCCCATGAGACTGCTGAAGCCAGCAAGTGATTTTCTTCTGAGTCCAATGGGCTGGAAATCAAGCACACACTCCCTCCCTCTCAAGCAGAGGCACTGCAAGAAGCTGTCTCAGCAACTTTAAAATTTTGTGCTGAGTGGGAAACAAGGAATGCAAGGAGGCCTCCAAAGCACACAGGGAACCAAAATTCTCAGGCTGCACTGTCTCCCCTCTCAGAGGACTTCACTCCAGAGTCTTGCCAAAACAGATCTATTTGGAAATGTGTTTTGCCAGATCATTTTGTTACTTTCTTAAAGAAAATTGAATAAAAAAACCATAGTCCTATGACACCAGGCACATAGGCAGAGTGAATCACCCCTTACATATGTTTCATGTAACATTTCTAGTCATTTCATCCACATGTATATTTTTGTCTGTTAATATATTTTTGTTAGGCACCTTGGGGCAAATTTTCAGCTTCACTATAAGAATCTATTATGCTATATATTTTATGTAATTCATCTATGAAGAAAAGTAGATGACAACTTTGGTTATTCAATTTGGGAATACACCTGACCCACAAATATGTGTTCCATATTTAGTCACTGAATTATGGGATCTATGGGATTATTCACAAGTTTGAAATTAAGCATATGCTTCCACACATTGCTGGATCACAAACTAGAATTATAACTGATCTGCGCCAAGTTTCATATTTGTTCTCTTAAGGAAATAGGACAAACTACAAACTTTACATCTGGAGGCTAATCTGAGCTTCTTTCACATTCAGGAAAGAAGGATGGGATTTGATTGAATCCTTTCTCTTATGCACTATTAGAGGAATCTATCATCTCTTTGACACAACATTTTCTCATCTTGCATTACTTCAATTAGTAGAATTTGTTTAAGTCCACTGTGTTTATGACAATTTTATGCATAATAAAATATTGTCAGTAAAAGGAGCAAATAGTCATACTCAGAATTTAGATTAGCAATCAGAATTTAAAAAATAAAAATATATTTTGTATCATAGATACGAGTAAGCAGCTGTAAATCAGAGCTTTCATTTTCTTTCATTTAATCCAGAAGAACTTAAATAGAGTAGCCTCTATTTTTAATCAGCTTTTATAAAGAACATTTCAGGGAAAAAGGATATCAGCTAAAATGGTG